>NC_136068.1:1042198847-1042345109 GCF_964261635.1 Lissotriton helveticus | reverse complement strand
GCTCTTCGATGCCCAGAAGCCTACACGCCTCCTTCAGGGACCTCAGCTGGTAAACTTTATTAACCCATCTGAATACAAGCCGGAACGGGTGGCCCCAGCTATAGGGAATATTGCGTTGCTGCAGCAGTGATGTGACCGGCTTGAATGTCCTGCGTTTCTGCAGAGTGAGAGCAGATAGATCTTGGAATAGGGTCGGTGAGTTGTCCACAAAGGTGATGGCATGCAACTGCCGTGCCTTCTGAAGGATCTCCTCCTTTGTGCGAAAGTCCTGGACACAGACCAATATGTCAGGAGGTGGGGCGGAAGCCGCCTGAGGCAGTCCCACCCGGTGTGTTCTGTCTATTCGCAATTCCGCATCCGCTGGTCGGCCCAATATATGGTTGAACAGTTTTTGAGCAAATTTGAAGAGATCCTCTGTATCCTGGCACCTCTTCATGCCCCTAATCCTAATGTTCTGTCGTCGCGAGCGGTTTTCTAAATCCTCGTAGTGGGACTGGAGGTCTACCTGCTGGTCATGTATGCGGATGATTTCTTGTTGTAGTGCCTCCAATTCTGCATCCCGACCCTCTCCTTTGCCCTCCAGATCCGCTACACATTCCCCTATAGCATCCATGTCCCGTCGGACCTCCTTTATCTTCTCCTGGAGCTCACGCTTCAAAGTGTGGATGTCGTCTTGTAAGGTGCTAAATAGGGATTCAAGAAAGGCCTTAGTGATAGGCTCCGAGATGTCTGCTTTGCCCGAGGCAGATGTGCCGGCGGCCATTGCTGGAGATTCAGGCTGCTTTCCCGCCGGTGTCTTAGCGAACAGATCCTTGATGGTCTTGTCTCTCCGAGTCCTCGCTGAGGACATCGCCCACGGCAGTCCAGGCTCGGGCCCTGAGCAATACAAGGGCCCCCCCCTTGGAGTCGCACAAGCTATGGTGCCTTGCGAAATCCGGCAAACCTTCCCCCCCGCCCAAAAGGAAGTGTCACTAGAGGGCGTCTCCGCTGATCAGGTCCGACCCACCAGCTCTTCATGTGGGCAACCAACAAACGTTATACAGAGCCCTCCACTGGGCCCAAGATGGTGCTCACCGGCCTACTATCTTCACCCGTCTCACCCGGAGTCCAATCACCAATCCCCAGCCGTTAGGAGCACCGCCAACCAGGTCTCTCCTGTCTCTTTCGCTGCTAACCGGGCCCCGCCAAAGCTCCTCTGCTACCGGGCGGCCTTCACCTACGTGAGCCGCTCGCCTCAGGGGCCCCCGCTCACAGCTGTAGACTGGGGCGCTTCCCGGTCACCAAGGCCCCCTGACTGCAGTGGCCCTTACACGCCACCATCAATGTGCTCCCAAAGTCGACAGTCAATGTCCGCCAGCGGCACGCCACTCCTCACTTATCAGGCCTAGTGGTGCGGCCGACCCCAGGCCCCCTCTGGGCAATACCCCCTCCAGGCAGTCTCCGCCAACTCCACGGGTAAAAGCAAGTCACAGGCCCCCGCCAAACCAGGATGCAGGCCACGTCCATGCAGCAGGGCAAGGTAGCGTAGCACAACCCCCGTATCCCTTTCAGCTGGACCAGCAACCTGCAACTGCTGCAGTCACAGGACAGGGCAAGTGCCACCCGCCTTCTCCGCCGACCAGGACCGGCCCTGATCTTCAGGTGCCCTGGGCAGCCTCACCCACCTTTCATCCGTCGGGCCAATGCTCCGGACCTCGCTCAACCCCCTCCTCCGGGGTTCCGGCTGTCAGCCGCCACTCCCCGGGGCCGTGGGAACCACCGGGCTCCGGCCTCGGCAGTCCACGGTGCAAAAAGCCAGGAAATGGCGGCCGGCCGGCAGCAGTCCCCGTCGCCGTGTCCACCAGGCTCCCAGCGCAGGCGTAGGGGGATCAGCTCAGGTCTCCACTGGTGGGCCTGCAGCAGCTCCCAGCAAGTTCCGTCACTGGAGCCTCGTGCTCCCCACGCCCTAGCCGGACCCACCTCTGCCGCACCGTACCTTGCGCGGGGCTCCTCCGAGATGGACCCGCTCAGGCCTGGCCATCACCGGGCTCGACTCCACCCACACCTCCGCCGCAGCCGTTCAACCCGCTATGCCCTCCTCCGGCCTCCACCTAGACCAGGGACCGCAAGGGACACCCGGAGGGTCGCGGACCAGGCTAATGAAGGGTTCCAGACAGCAAAAAGCCTGTGCTAAGTGAGGCCGGCGGCGGGAGCTCGGGAAAGTGCGTCCTCTCACGCCGCCATCTTGGCCACGCCCCATCTTAAAGAATTAAAAAAAAAATACCTGCTACTGCGACACGCACTGGATGCCCACGGGTACACCTTTTTCCTTGCACACAACTCACTAGAGGTTCATGTAATGCAAGCCGCCACAGGGAGCAAAGGCATCTCAAGACTCACTGGTCGACCCATACTCCCAATCCTTTAACTCACCTTGTGTGAACAGTGAGTGTAGGATGTTGGCCTTATAGACGACGCTGACTGGACAGAGGCAAAAAATGGCTCTGAGAATGTTGCGATCTGTACATGGTTATGCCTCATCCAGTTAAAATTCCTGCATAAGGCCTCCTATATACCCTCAAGGCTTGGCAAAAATATTTGAAATGCTATAGGTCTCACATTTGCGAGAGTTAAGCTGTTGGCATGCCAATAGCTCAAACTCTAGTAAATGCGAGACCTATTGCATTGCAAATGCTTGTTCTAAATGTGATAGCAGGCTTTTTAGGGAGAAATTCACCTATTGCAGGGTCATCCAATACAATTGGACAATTTAGTCTTATGATGCCCCTCAGCTGTTTTTCCTGCATGGAATATGACAAAATAAGCCTAGTAGGCTCTCTAACCGCATCCATGCTGTTGTTGGCTACACTCCGAGGCTTGGCTCTGTACTCTAGTAAGTCTTCCCTGGCTTGGTTCCTTGATTTCACTATGGCTGCATCTATGGTTTGAGTTTTATATCCTCTCCCCAAGAAACTGTTTTAGCTCTCTATCTGTTTAGCTTTACAATCATTATCATTGCTACAGATCCTCCGTATTCGTAACATTTCCCCATACGGTATGCTCTGTATGAGGTGTGGAGGATGCTCACCGGATGCATGTAATAGTGTATTTCCAGCTGTTTGTTTTCGATATAAGGATGTCGATAAAACATTATTGGCTACACTGATTTGCACATCTAAGTATGTTACACTTACATTACTAATACAAGAAGTTAAGTTTAAGTGGACATCGTTAATATTTAGTAAAGCTATAAACTCCCTGGCACTTTTCTCTGTGCTGTGTCACACAATAAACAGGTAGTCAATGGACCTCAGCCAAGAAATTATCTTTCCTTTGTAGATGCGTTCAAATTGCATCCTGAGGACCAGCTCCTCCCACCAGCCCATGAACAAACATGCATAGCTGGGGAGAAGCTGGCCCCCATAGCCACCTATTGTATCTGTTGGTACATTTGATTTTTTGATTTTTATTTTTTTAATTCTTTTTATTGAATAGGAACAAAGAAACAATAACATCGGGTGAACAAGAATTGTCATCATTGTGAGGTTCGATTTGTCATTCGTACAGAATCATAAATTACAATATACATAAATTTGGGATCATGGGGATTCTAGTGCTTCTGTTTCCGCTTGCTGCATCGGGGGTGTACATAATTCGCCGCGATGACTATTCCAAGCCCCCTAGATCTTCCCCCTCCTCTCCGGACAGCCCCAGGCGACGTACACTGCCCTCTCCCTGAACATACACTAATCTAGATCTTCGGCCCACTTAGTAATCCGGGGTGGCTAGCTCGCTCCCCACAACTGAGCTATATTCCGCTTCGCCACCATACATGCCAACTTGACCCACTGTTTCAGATACCCGTTCAAGTCCGTGGGCTCCCATACATTTAAAAAACATCTTCAGGCTTCCGGTCGTATCTCCTCCCCCAGTACTTCTTTCATCTCATCGTGTATCTTTACCCAGAAGTTCTGTATCCCCTCACAGTGCCAGAGGATATGGATGAAAGTGCCAAGTTCTCCACAACCTCTTTTACACTCTCCGCTCACCGCCCGCCCCATGTGTACTAGTCTAGGCCCTGTGATTGTTAGAAAGGCGATCCCAGGGGAGACAGAAGATGTCTGACTGACCACCCCGAGACCCACCTCTCCTTATGGAATAGGCCGAGCGCCGTCGAGAGGCCTCCTTGGCGAGGCTCTTCTCCCACAATCGTAACAGCCGAGCAATCACGCCACTACAAAGGGATACTACACGAGAGTATGTTCTTAAGAGTCTTTATATATAGAATAAAGGCAAGTTCTCGCAGCAATATGTACAAAGGGATCGAGGGATCCTTAAAGTCTCGGTATCAGGGAAAAGGGGTAGCGGGACAGTCTTGGTACCAACGGATACTAGCATACCCGGCGCACAGCTCTCAATCCTTGAGCTGGGGGGGGAGGGGGGCAAGGAGCCGCGACGTCGTCAGCAGGGCTCTGAGGAGAGTTCAGCGATGTCGGGCCGCGACAGCGTCAGCAGGGCTCCGAGGATGGTTCAGCGTGGTCGGCCGCGACAGCGTCAGCAGGGCTCCGAGGATGGTTCAGTGTGGTCGGGCCGCGACAGCGTCAGCAGGGCTCCGAGGATGGTTCAGCGTGGTCGGGCCGCGACAACGTCAGCAGGGCTCCGAGGATGGTTCAGTGTGGTCGGGCCGCGACAGCGTCAGCAGGGCTCCGAGGATGGTTCAGCGTGGTCGGGCCGCCACAGCCTCAGCAGGGCTCCGAGGTTCCAGGTTCCAAGTGCAAGAGTTCTTATCAGGGTCAGCCGCGACGAGGTTAGCAGGGCTTCGATTCCAAGATACAACTGGAGTCCTAATCCAGGGCTGCCCCAGATATAGGACTGGAGTCCTTTGATGTCCGGACCCTAACGTCTGGGGGTCAGAGGGGCCGGGATGAGGGTGTCCAGACACTCAGCAGGGGGGTGGAGCCAGCGCCCAGGGAGGCCGGAGGGCGATCGATACCAGGTGTCCGGGGACAGCTGGAGGGCCATCGAAACTCCCCTCCTCTTAGATCCGTCGAGTGGCCACTCTACCACCTGGGTGGATCTTGGTGCCTCGATGTCGGGGCTTCGCTGGGGCCGTGGCTGGGGTCGGGCCGAGGCCACGTGCTCGGGACGTGATGGGCCCAAGATGGAGTCGGGCCTGCAGAGTTGGGGCGAGCAGGGTTCGCCGGGTTCCAGGGGGGGAGAGCCGTGGGTTGCCAGGGGGGCGGCTCTCGGCGAGAGTTCGTGGAGGGTAGTGCCACGGGGGGCGACAGCGGGTCGATGGAGGGCCGATGTCGTCCCGGGCCCGCCATGCGGGAGGGGTAGGACCACGCCACAAGGCCGGGTCCAACAGTGATATACGACCTATGTAAGATCTTAAGCTGTACCAATTTGAGCCTCATCTGAACTGCAACCACTTTAGGGGAGGAGACTGCCTCCACCCAGTCTTCGTCTAATTCCAATCCGTCTGCCCCCCATGATGTTCTAACTTGTCCGAATAGGTCATCCATGTTATTTACAAGCTTCTTGTATATTAAGGAGATAGTCTTTTCTGGGATGTGACCATCTAGCACTCGGTCCTCGAGAGGGGAAGCCTCTGGAAGCACCGTATCTCCAGGTATGTGGGCAAGAAGGGCATGCTAATCTGCCGGTACCGAAAGTATTCATTTTCTTTCAAACTGTATTGTTGTTTCAAAGATTCAAATGTCTGCACACTGCCCCACCCCCCACATCCTTAATCTGACTGATTCCAATGGATGTATGACATTACTGTGAGAAGTTGGCCTGATATATGATGTTCACTAGTTCTAGTGATCACCTTGTATCAGTCCAAACAACCCTTATGGTGATTGGTTGTAAGTCAACCTTATAGACCAGCTATCCTAATGGTAGCATGGACAAAGCAGTCTTAGGCTAAACTCTTTTGGCATGTGAAGCCAGCTGTTTTACCACAATATAACCCCTTGAATTCCAGATGAAAGGACACCACACAGGTTGTTATGAAAATAAACAGTATATTTATTAATAACAAACACCTCTGAACTCTTTATGAGGTCAGAGGGCTAAGCACATAACAATCTCTTCTGAAAAATACGATAAGTTGCACGAAATTACAATGGTGCCCTAGGGGCACGACAAACCATATACTAAGTAAGTGGAATGTGAAAGTCAATAGTTCGAATGGAGCTGTCCAGAGGCTGTAGGATCATTGGGACCACGCTACCCTAACTCTAGGTAAGTAATAGGAGGCCCACGGAACGCGTGTGCAGAGTGTGAACTCACACGCGAGATGCGTAACAACGTCTATGGACAGTACAGTTCAAGAAAAAGGTGAGTACGGACAATCCTGACTAGGTAGGACAACAACGACTGTGGAACTGGACACTTGGACAGTTAAACTACCCTTGAGCACCGAAATGCTCTCGTTACCTCACCCACGGGCTGCGGGTGCATAGGTGCGAAGTCGTGTCGGGTTCTCGCGTTGAAGTCAATGGAGCCTGAAAGAAAAGATGCTGCAGGCGACCAGGAGGAAGATGTCCGGTGCAATCCAAGGGTGGATTGGGGAAGAAGGAGACCTGAAAGCAGAGGGGACAATGTTCACAGTCACTAGCCAGTGACCGGAGTGGAACCAGGAAGGAACCAGATGTCGTTGTCGCGATCAGGTGAAGAGTGGATGCTTGACTCTGCAGCCACGTGGACCAGGAGGTGTCTTCGACGACCAGGATGGAGGCACGAGCTGTCCCACGCAGGCTCTCGCTGTCGGCGGTGTTGGAACCGGAATCGGCGTCAACAGGCCTTGGCAAAGGCAACCCACGCGGTGAGTGAAGAAAGCGTCTGGTGCGGACTAGGAGAGTCCGGGGTGCCCCTCTTTTGGAAGGGAGCAAGGGCCAGTCTGGAGCAACCAGACCAGCAGCAAAGATTTCAAAGTTTGTCGTCTAGGAGGCCACTAGCCAGCCGGCAAGTGACCAGACAACGCGTCGAGCAGGAACCAAGCAGAAGGGCCCCACGCAGATCTCGTGGATGCTGGAGGGCTGATCTTCGGTGCAGGGGCTGCTCGGGGTTGGGGCCTCTCAGTCCCCAAAGCACTTGGTCGAGTTTACCTCGGGAGTCGTGCTGGAAGCGAAGTACAGTTTCTTCCAAGATGGCCGGTCCCACGTGTCTCGTCGCACCCACGGGCCTCAGCTTTGCTGCAGATGTGGGTTGAGATCGGAGAGGTCTGGGAATCCGGGTCTCGTCGGGCTCTGAAGTCTGGATCCTCGAGGGAAGACGACAAAGGGAAGCCGCTGGACGCTTGATGGTGCCTGCTTGTGCAGGGTGGACACTCCTTGTCCACAAGGGAGATTCTTCAGTCTTCTGTGGAGCAGAACGTCGAAGTCCAGAGTTTCTTCTTGTAGAATATGTTCAGGATAATCCGATTTGGAATGGGACCAGCTCCTACCTTTATCCTGCTAAAGGGGGCTGCACTACTGGCACCCCCTGGGTGGGACCAGGAAGGGGGGTGGCTACACCCCCAATCCTTTGTCCGGCTTCCCGCCAGAGCTGGGGCAGGGATGCCCCAGCAACTGGTTGGAACCGGTGTATGCACAGGACACCTGGTGTGCCCCGGGCATGTCTCATTCCTTTAAAGCCTACCCTACCCAATACACAAAATCCTGTCTGGGTGGTGCTAGCACCTCCCAAGGCAGGAAACCCTTTGTCCAAGCCTCCCTCGCTGGAAGGACTCCCAGCAGCAGGAGGTCAGACTTGTGTCTGTGGGGGCAGCATCCATTTGTGATGCCAAGGCTCGAGTTAACTTTAACCGGGGTTCTCAGTTACATACATGTCGTGTCCCTCTAGAAGGGTGGAATGCTACCCCCGTCGCCAGAATTGGCGAGGGGGTAGTATTCCAAATCGTATGACACCTTACTCGACATATTTTTATAATGTTATACCAGAGTTGGCATTTAACCGCGAGGATTATAATGCTCTTAAGAGTATATGGTATAGCGTTATCATGGAACAGCTATTAGGACTTGGTTCCGCAAGCTGCAAACGGGCTCAGCTCATGCCAGAGCACCATCTCACATAATTCCAAGCACTCTGCCTTCAGGATTGATAAGGCCTGCCATAGGAGTGACTGATAGGAATATATGTGTCCATTTTAAGGTTAGATATAGGTATACTATATCTATAGCAAAGGGTGATTACACCACCTTGCCCCAGCTGTCGTGCAGCCAGTTGTGTCAGTTTTGGATGGCCAGCCAGGGGTGGCATAATACATGCTTCAGCCCCTGGTAGGCCCTGGGTACACCTATGCCCTGGATACCTAAGGTATACTGTACAGGGACTGATAAGGTGACTCAGTATCCAATTAGATATGTACCTAGGGTACATGGAGTCCATTTTAACAGGGGGAGCAGGAAGCCTGGGGTCCTGAATAGCAGGATCCCAGGCCAACTAAGTCAAAAACCAGCAAAACACCAGGCATAAAGTTGGGGGTAACCATAGTCAGATATCCACCTTCCTACAATTACAATGCATGCTTTTACATCGCATGCTTTTACAACGCGGTATTTACAACGAATACCTTTACAACGCATAGTGCTTTGGGGCGCTGGATAGTGAATAGTTTAATTTACTATTCCAACTCCAGTCCCCGTGGATAGGAGGGAAGGTGTTGGATAGTAAATTAAATCTATTCAATATCCTAGAGCGCCCCCCAGCGCAATGCGTTGTAATGGTTTGCGTTGTAAATACCGCGTTGTAAAGGCAGTACGTTGTAAAAGTTGCGTTGTAAGTGTTGTTCACCGATTCTAATGAGGTCCCACTTGTCAAACCCTTTAGACTTCCACAAGCTACCAAGCTTCTCCGAACAGAACAGGGAGGTGGCCAACGTCAATCTTCCCTCCCATACCAAACTTCTAGTGGCAGCGTGCCAAACCTATACAGCGTGTGCTGTTGGGCCCACCAGCATAAACCTCCCTGTTCTGGCATACAGGGCTCTGATGATATCTCCAGCCGGTGCCTGCCCACGATCCATGGCATAACCTGGGTCCCTGAGGGACAGTGAGGCCCAGTAGTACTTCCTCAAATCTGGGAGACCGATGCCCCCATCGTACCACGGGAGGGTTAGCTTGACAAAAGCTATGCGGGGTCTGCTGTCCCAAAGGACCTGCCGCTGAAGTATCTCAATCTCCTTGAAATAGGATATTGGCACCGGATCCATTGTGTTCTGGAGTACATAGAGGAACCGAGGCAAGGCCATCATCTTGAATAACACTGCCCTCCAGAGCAAGGACAACGGGAGAGCTTTCCAGCGTTCCACGTCCTTTTTAAACCGATTCAAGGGGTGGTCCCAGATTATTTGCATATCATCTTCGGGTCCAGGGTTATATATATGCCTAGATATTTAAATCCCACTGGTGCAATCTTTATAGGGCAGGACTGTGGAACCACAGGCGGCGCTCCCGATAAAACAAACAACACCGACTTCGACCAGTTTATAGCAAACCCGGAGTATCTGCAAAATATGGCCAGGACATCCAAAAAATGACTCCAGGACGCCCTGGGGTTAGTGAGATATAGCAGGATATCATCCGCGTAAAGCGAAAACGTATCCTCCCACCCTGGCCTCCACCGCAAGCCACTTATCGACCGGTCCTACCTGACCCATGCCGCCAGAGGCTCCAGCGCCAGAGCTAAGAGAAGTAGGGACAGCGGGCATCCCTGTCTCGTTCCTCTACCGAGGGAAAAATCGTCTGATTTACAATTATTTACGACCATTCTGGCCAAGGGAGTGGCGTACAGAAGTCGAACCCACCCGATAAACTCCGGGTCAAAGCCAGCTTAGCCAAAACTGCAAATAAATAGGCCCATTCGACCCTATCAAATGCCTTTGTGGCATCTAAGGATACCAATACTGCTGGCTCCGGTATCTTTTGGGAACCACCCAGGATCCCGTGGATCCTGGTACATTTGATTTTTAAAAAGAAAAAGGCTATTTTCCAAACAAAATGTTAACATGTCAATTAGCATTCTATTGTGTTGAGCAAACTTTAGTGGCGTGTCCACCAGGAAATATTCTACAGCCCTTATTCCATCATGATTCCTTATACATGATGCATCCAGGGCTATCGAGAGGTATCCCGTTTGCCATTGTATGTGCTTGATTTTCCGGAGGAAACACTTGCATCTTGCACATATACAATGTCGTCGCCTCCCCCCCGCCCGAATTCCTGACTACTACTTGCTTTTCATTCTTTCATTTTTCAATCAATTGTCCTTATTGTATTTCATGATTAGAGACTTTCTTTTTATTGATATTAATATTTTTTTTTTCACTTTTGCAACTACTTTGTCATTGAACACATCCAGGGAGTCCCTTGGCATGATCGGAAGGAATTTTGATTTCTCCTTGAAGGGGGTATCTGGTTTTGCACAGGTCTCAGTAGCCGTCTATTCCAAGCCCAAAGGGCCACTGCGATTTTCCTGCTGTGTTTCATTCCCTCCTGGGATTGTTGTCTTTATCCAAGTCATGCAAATCGCTCAGTAAGTTATAATCAGCCACAGTTAAATTTGGAGCACTTGAAATGTTTATTTATGGTGCACTATTTCCCATTTGTTTGGTGTGAGACTGAAGTTGGTGGTATTTTTTAAGCTTGAGTTTTCTTATAAATTTGTAAATGTCGGCGTATAAATAACATTTTTCTCAGGACAGAATGACAGGCCCAGAGAGAGCAGCTGTTGTTCCGCTGCATTGAGGTCTACATTAGCTAAATTAATGATGGTATTTGCATTTCCAGACGTCACGGGGGACTGCCATATCCTGTATATTTGTGCTTCCAGGTCCTCCGCCCGTGTGCTGACCGTTTGTTGCCGGCGCTCTCTGGCTGCTTTTCTTCTTTCCCTTCTTCTCTGGGTCCATCTTTTTTTGCCGGTCTGACTCTGGGGCGCAGAGTTTCCCTTCTGCTGCGCCTTAAAAATCGAGCTCTTCCCCCAAAGTTAATTTAATGGCTTGATTGATTTCTTTGACCTTCCGTGTCCGTTTCGCCTTCAAGTGCAGAGCTGAGGTCGAATGTTGATGTGGCCTCTACAGGACTGTTGTCTGCTTGGTATAACTTCTGCATCTGTTTATTCGCTGTAGCATTTCTGAAAGTATCATACTTGCGGGAAGGTGAAAATGTTCCCGTTTGCATAATCTTTCTTATCCTTCCTAAACTTGTAAAGTTTTTCTCAGTTTAATTTTTTTCCTCCTCTTCATTTAATCTTAACATTTCTTCTTGGAGCTTTTGTTTCTGCTGGGAATCGGCAGCGTCTTAATTTCTTCATTAAGAGCGTCGATATTTATCTGGAGTTCGCCTCTATCACTTTCTGCATATTTAACTAATATTTGAACCAGTTTTAGGGAGGACTCCAGGTTACTTCCGTCCATTCCACCATCATCCGGGGGTTCGACGTATCGTAACTCTGGGCAATCGTTATTCTAAGCCCCCTGGGGATTCTATTTATATCCAAGTATTTCTGCAACGACTTCGATTACCCCCATTTTGACTGCTCTTGACGCATCAATGTCTCTAGGATATAGATTTGGTCACTTAAGCTTTTTGCCCCTCCACTTAATTCTTCGCTGGCACCTTTACTGGCATCACGCTGCTCAGAAGGAGAGTCCGAGAACATCTCCTTAGCAGCTGACTCGCGATCCCACAACATTGGGCCATTAAATGTCAATTATTGCCTTCTTGTGGATCCGCCAGACTTGTTTAATCCTGCTGGGGGACACCACAAACGCACACCTCCCCATCTGCTATCCTGTACACAATGTCTCGTACCTTGCTCCCGGCGGTCGATACAATGCGGCCACTTCACACAGCTCTCCTCCTCCTCCGAGCAGTCACCACGAGTCGAGCTCTGCGCCGTGCTGTCCACCTTCTTCCAGGCACGTCCTCTGTGTCAGCAGGGGGCTTCTGTGTTTCCGTTGCTGGCAGGTTTCAAATTTGCTTCCGGGTTTCCCAGCCACACAGAAGCCTAGGTGATGGCCAGATCCGCCGGATGCTCGACTTTGCCTGCCATGGAGCCAACATCACACGGAGGGAGTCCACTGCACCGGAGAAAGTCAATCCGGCCTATATGAAAATCCTCGCTTCCTTCAATCGCTCCTCCGAGACAAACGAGAGTGGACCCAGATTCAGTGCCTAATTTTTTGTTTTATTCACATACAAACAATTCCGCCATAACACATCTGACGTTGCAAACAAGTGGACAATGGAGCGCCAGAGAGCCACGCATAAAGATGGCCACATGAGCATCAAGCTCTGCTGATCCACGTTAAAATAATCTTATGAATTGTGCCTGAGATTACACATCCGACTGTAAAAAAAAACCTGCCAGGGGACTGGGTGTCGCTGAGAACAGATTGCTGTCAGCCGAATACAGACTCAGTGCTTCTGAGGCTAAATTGAGACTGGAGGTGGGGATATGCAACCAGAAGCATTGTGGTATATTCTCAGCAGGTAGTTATAGTTGGGACCTTGTTTCCATAGGAAAAGCGTTTTTGTTTTCCTAATGATTTTGGCGCACTTTGACACAAATTACAAAATCTTCAAAACTAGTTTGCCGGTTAATGCAGCTTTTGTCTGGAACGTTTCAGGGTGATTCCTTAAGTGGGGGCTTTGGAAAAAAGGTGCGGGGAGCTGTCCCAAAGCGTGTTTTCTCTATGCAATTTCTCATAGGGTTTTTAGACCCAGGGTCAACTGGACAATATAGTGTTGATAGACATCTCCACTTACCACTCTCTGCAGCGGTAGAACACACAAAACCTGTTAAAAGGGTAACCGTTCACCGACCCTGTTCGTCAGGTTGTGCTAACAGCAGATACATCCCTCACAGGGTGCGGTGCTCACCTAAAAATCTGACAGTTCCGGGTCTGTGTGACACCAAACACCAGAATCTCCATATCAACTGCCTAGACCTTCAAGCTGTTCCCCTAGAGTTGAAAGCATTCCTTCCTCCCTTCATAGACAAAGTTCTTAGTCCGGGTGGGCAATATGACAGCCATGTACTATGTACCAAATCGGGGGGGGGTGGGGGGGTACACTCTACAGTGGTCACGCCTTTCTTAGACCATTTGGTGTTGGGCAATACATCACAAAATCCATCTGTTAGTGCACAGCTTTCCAAACTTTTCATGTTGGTGACCCACCTTTTTGTGAAAAAATGTTCAGGGACACGGTAACGCGAGCAAGCTAGCCCAAACCACTGAAGGGGCGTGGGGCCCCACACCCCACACACACACACCCCACACACACACACCCCCCACACACACACACACACACACACACACACCCCACACACACACACACCCCACACACACACACCCCACACACACACACCCCACACACACACACCCCACACACACACACCCCACACACACACACCCCACACACACACACCCCACACACACCCCACACCCCACACACACACACACACCCTACACACACCCCCACCCTACACACACACCCACCCTACACACACACCCCAACACACACCCCCCACACATGAACACCCCCAACACACAACCCCCACACATGCACAACCCCACACACACAACCCCACACACACACACACCCCACCCACACACACACCCCACCCACACACACACCCCACCCACACACACACCCCACCCACACACACACCCCACCCACACACACACCCCACCCACACACACACACACACACAACCCCACACACACAACCCCACACTAAAAAAAATGCAAGTGTCCATCTGTAACACAACTGGTGCTCATGTAAAGCGCTCTGATACCTTTGGCTCTAGTTTGCGCAACAAAAAAGTTTGGCAAAAGCTGCGTGGTAAAGCGTAAAGGATGTTTTCTACCATTATTTATCAACATAATTCCTTTCTTAGAATTACTCCACTTGGCAACACTGATGGTCGATTGGTCCCAAACTACGTTCACTTAAGAATTGCCTGTTTGAGTACTTTGAAGCCCTGGAACATTTTGTGTTTGGCCCTCTTTTTCTGCTTTAACACCTTCAATGCTATGGCTTTTCCCGTCCTCTGCTGAGATTTCTCAAATCTCTTTGTTCCATGACGAGTTCACCTTGTCATCCGCACAGGGCAGGTAAAGCTGATGACGAGCTGAGCTCGTCATCAGCATGGAAGGGGTTAACTACCTAAAATGCCTCCCATGAAGAAAGCGTTAAGCTTCCTCTACCTGGGTTCAATTTTACTATTTTCACAAATACCACCCCCAGTGCAAGATTGTTAATATGGGCACACTTGTAAATATGTACTTCACTTCACCAAAAACAAAAGTTTCACAGTATGAAAGTGGAAATGGTGTCTCTCTGAAATGTACTGACGAACAGCGAAATGATGGCAGCAACGCTGGAGAGCTGTCTGCAACCCGGAGAGTGACGTCAGCAGAACATATTCCACCCAACGAGTCCCCATCACGGGTTGTGACCTTACTTGGCCCATTGGGGGCAGATAAACGCGCAAGTGTTTGCTCTGAGGCCCCTGTGAGGCATTGGTGAGGAAGGCGCCTCGTGACCTGCTCCTTTACATTGAGCCGTAGACTGGTTCGCAGCTCGGAAGGTTTTTTTCCATTGATCAAGATGTAGCTGACCTTTGACACATCTCTCACCTGTTTATTGGTTCATGGCTGTTCATCTGTTTATCATCCTCCCCCAGTCTTCCTTTGAGAGCGGATCCATGCACTCATTGGCTTTGAAAAAGTGGGAGAAGTGTAAAATTTATTTTTGCTGAACCCGTCTTACTAGTTCATTTTCTGGAGCACTCAATAGCCATTTACGCACCCAACGCAAGGGCTGGTGTTTTGTGACTACACCTAGTTGCGACCAGGTGTTCTGTTTATTTGTTGTGCTGTTTGGACCTTGAAAGTAAAGAAATGTTTGCAGTTTGGTTCTGTAGTAGGGGATCTCTGTGTATAGTCATAATCTGGTGAATAGTCCCGCCCATGTGCGAGGACCCCGGCAATCAAAAATAATCTCTTAAGCAAAGCCTGTCCAGATTTTCCCTTGCTTCATTGCAAAACCCCTCAAAAATGATAGAGAGGAATGCCTGGACAGACAAGCCCCATAGGCTGCCATTATGTGGCTTAAATAGGCTACTGTGCCTTTAAGAGAACCTTCCAGAACTTTCTCTCAGTATCCCAGAATGCATAGCAGGTCCAACTTACTTTCAGTTCTTTTTTCCGGCTCCTGCTTACAGGGCCCTGTGCATTGAGCTCTCCCTTATTCAAGGGTTTATTGGATTTTTTGGCACTTTTTGGATTTAAAAGTGTTCTCATTTGAATCTTGGTGTTTCCTTTTCACTTCTGTGTGTTTGTTCAGGCTTTTAGGGATCTAAAATGCCTGCTTTATTCGACAAGTGCCCAGCATGTGGAAGGAAGAAGGCCAAGACTGATCCACACGACGTCTGCATTATTTGCCTCCCTGATGAACATGTCCCTGAAGATTGTGACATCTGCCAGGCCTTTTCTACAAGGACCCTGAGGGAAAGGCAGAAGATTAGGCTCCAAGGCCTGGAAGAGAGGTGTCTGCAGGCTGCAGGTGGGTCTGGGCAGGCTGGGAAGGCTCCCTCTGCCCCTGCTGAGGCCCCTGGGGGGCTCCCCAGAGGCAGGATGGCCAGCAAAAGGTCCCGGTCTCCGTCGACGTCGATAGCATCGACGACGACGTCGAGAGGGATGACGACGGTGTGTTCCCTTTCTCCCCGGGGCTCCGGGTCGAGACAGCGTGGAAGATCGACGTCGAGAGGCCTGGCCAGGCCGCCGTCGAAGTCACCGCCGATGGCGTCGTCGTCTAAGTTGAGGCATCGCCGTCGACGAAGACACCGGCGCTCGCCGTCGAAGCGACACCGCCCGTCGCCGTCGACCAGTTCGACGTCGAGGGGCTCCTCGACGTCGAGGACCGTGAGGAAACGGTCATCGAGGAGGAAGAGTCGCCGCTCGCCGCCGAGGTCTGACCGCTCGCCGTCGAGGGGGCGACGATCGGCGTCGAGGAAGAAGCACTCGACGTCGAGGAGACGGCGTTCGACGCCAGAGTCGAGGGATCGCCGCTCCACACCTGAAAAACGACTCTCGACGTCGAGCAGGAAGAGATCAGCGTCACCAAGGATCTCACCCTCCTCTAAGAGGCGCAGGAGGGATTCTGGCGCCAAAAGTCACGCTGGATCTGGTGGAGGACGTAAGAGGCTTCGTTCACGCTCTGGAGGGTCTGGATCAAAGGCCCCTTCCTCGAAGAAGTCATCGGGCACGGGGTACTCTGTGGTATATACACCACCCAGGCCTGTGACCCCTCCTCCTCTACCGAAGGAGGCTCCTCCGGCTAAGCCGCCGCTCCCCTCCATGCCTCCGCCGCCTCCGGTACCTCCTCATAGGCTACCGAGGTCGGTGTCTCTGCCTCTGACACCTCCTAAGGGTACGCCTACCCTGAAACCCCAGGATAGACCACGGAAGACTCCTCCGCGGAAACAGGTGGAGCGCCCACGTGCTGGGAGGTCGCGCTCCCGCTCCAGGAGAAGGGAACGCTCGCGTCACAGGTCGTCCACACGATCTAGACGGCGCCACAGGAGACACAGGTCTCGTTCACGGACCAGGTCGTCTGGGACCAGGGACTACTCCCCGACATTCAGATTCACCGGACACGAGGGTTTCACCGGTCGACGATCTGGTGTCCTTCCAGGACGTGCTGTTACGGGGTGCGGCGAAATTGGGGATTACTTTGACGGTGCCCACTCCAAAGACTTCGGTCATCTTCGAGACGCTCCATCAGAAGCATTTGTCTCGGCCGTTACTGCCACTGGTGCCGGGCCTGGAAGAACCGGCCCTGGATCTTTTCCTCACTCCAGCGGTGACTAAGGCGGCGTCTTCCAGACTGCAGAAGAAGTACCGGGCTCCGGACTCGGCCTTTCTGAGGCTGGAGCCCCCTCCAGGCTCGGTGATTGTGACCGCGGCGCGCAAACAGCATGCCACCACGCCTTCCTCCACAGTTCCGCCAGATAAGGAATCTAGGTGGTTGGATTCATCTGGGAGAAGAGTTTGTGGGACCTCGGCGACCTCCATGAAGGCAGCTAGTGCCACTGCCTTGTTGGGTCGGTATGACAGAGCCCTCTGGGAATCCCTTCAACCATTTGTGGAGCTCCTTCCGCGGGACAAGCGGGAAGACTTCCTGGAGGTGCTTAACGAAGGGATTTTGGTGGCGAATCAAGTCATCAGCGCTGCAGCCGACTCTTCTCTTCTGGCGGCGCATGGTTTCTGCCACGGAATAAACCAGCGACGACATGCGTGGCTCCGCCTTACGTCTCTGAAACCGGACGCTCAGCAGAGGGTTGCCAATCTGCCATTCTCTGGAGAAACCCTGTTCGGGAAGCACGCTGACGACGAAATGGCCCGCATGAAGGCGGAAGCTGAAACACTCACAGCGGTGGGTTTGGAGAAGCGCAAGGAGACCAAGAAGACGTACCGTCCGTTCCAACGTCGGTTCGGTGGTCAAGGCAGAGGACGTGGCCAGTCTTCTGGACAACAGCAGCAACAACAACAGCAGCAGTTCAGAAGACCATTCCAGAAACACCAGAGGGGCAGAAGAGGCCATCAGTCGGCACCAGCGACTAGGGGCCAGGCCGGGTCTAGGCCCTGAGCACTTACTTCCCCTACAACTGTTACCCGCTCCGGTGGGGGGAAGCATTCAATCTTTTCTGGCAGAGTGGAGAAAAATTACTCAGGACAAGTGGGTGCTGAATATTGTTTGCAATGGATACAGTCTTCGGTTCACCAGCCCTCCTCCATCGATTCCTCCGGTCGGCTCGCAGTATCAGCTGCGCAAGCTCCAGGTGGAGGCCGATATCATGTTAAGGAAAAGGGCGATAGAAGACGTACCTCTGTCTCAAAGAGGAAGAGGTCTGTACTCCCGGTTCTTTCTGGTTCCAAAAAAGGACAAGAACGAGTTCAGGCCCATTCTGGATTTGCGACAAGCAAACCAGTGGATTCGCAGAGAAAAGTTTTGCATGCTGTCGTTGCATCAGATTTATCCTCAGCTGCAACGGGGAGACTGGCTGTGTGCCATCGACCTCCAGGATGCTTACTTCCATGTGCCCATTGCACACAGACACAGTAAGTTCCTGCGGTTCCAAGTCGGCGCCAATCACTATCAATACACAGTACTGCCATTCGGACTGAAGTCTGCGCCGAGAACATTCTCAAAGTGCATGGCGGTGGTAGCAGCACACCTAAGGAAAAACAAGGTGTTTGTCTACCCGTACGTGGACGACTGGTTGATCAAGGCCTCCTCCTTCACGGAAGCGCAAACACACTTCCAGAAGACGTGCGTTCTGTTGAACAAGCTGGGGTTGCACATCAACATGTCCAAGTCGGTTCCGACTCCAGTCCAGTGCATTCAGTACTTGGGAGCCTCCATCGATACGCTGTCAGCAAGCGTGTCTCCTTCGGAGGAGCGACGATTATCACTGCTTCGGAAGGCTCGGGCTCTCATAGCCGCTCCATCCACGACAGTGAGGACGGTGTCTTCTCTACTGGGATCGATGGCCTCCTGTATCTTCCTGACGCCACATGCACGGCTGCACATGAGACTGTTGCAAGAGTGCTTGGAGGATCAGTGGGATCAGAGGAGAGGATCTTGGGACGACAAGATAAGTCTATCTCTGCATGCTCTTCAGTCTCTGAAGTGGTGGTGTTCAGCGGAGAATCTCCTCAGAGGGGTTCCCTTCCACAAGGACATTCCCACTCAGACTATCGTGACGGATGCTTCTCTCCAGGGCTGGGGAGCGCATTCCGGAGACCTACAGATTCAAGGGACGTGGTCCCCGATGGAGTCCACGTACCACATCAATTTCCTGGTACTCAGAGCTGTTCACTTGGCACTGAAGGCCTTTCACCCGTCCTTCCGGACCGACTCTCTACTTGTGCAGAGGGACAATACGACCACAATGTATTACCTCAACAAGCAGGGAGGATCGAGGTCACGCACCCTGTCGCAGGAGGCGCAGGCGATCTGGCGCTGGCTTCTGGCTCGAGGACTGACGATAACGGCTACCCATCTGCCAGGTGTGCAGAATGTTCAGGCAGACGCACTGAGCAGACTGATTCAGGAAAACCACGAATGGGTCATAAACGACGAAGTACTAGGAGAAGTCTTCGCAAGGTGGGGAACTCCAGACGTAGATCTGTTCGCCACCGCCGTAAACAGCAAATGCCGAGGCTTCGCCTCCAGGTACTACCAGCCGGGGACGCTGAGGAACGCGTTATGGATCAACTGCTCGAACAGCTTTCTGTACGCCTTTCCACCCATCCCCCTGATTCCGACGGTTCTCATCAAGCTGTCCCAGTCCAGGGCGCGGATGATACTGATTGCCCCGGAATGGCCCAGACAGTGGTGGTTCACGGACCTGCTTCACCGGTCTCTCCTTCCTCACATTCGGCTGCCGTGCAGGCCGGACCTTCTCACGAAGTTCGGGGGGCTGATGTTGCACCCCAACCTCTCGTCTTTGAGTTTGGCAGCATGGCTCCTGAGATAGTACAATATGGCCATCTGAATCTCCCTGCAGATTGTATGGACATACTGAAGGAGTCTGAGACCTTCCACTAGGACTTCCTATGCTTACAAGTGGAAGAGATTTTGTATCTGGTGCAAGTCTAAGAACTATGATCCGACGACTTGTAAGGAAGATGTCATCCTTCCTTATCTTCTACAGTTGGCGCAGTCTGGCCTTAATGTCCACTCTATTAAGGTTCATCTTGCTGCTTTGACTGCCTACAGGAAATGCCCTTCACAGACTTCCTTCTTCCAGATCCCTGTGATCAAAGATTTTTTGGAAAGCTTGAAGAAAGTGTTCCCTCCTGTCAAGCTTCCTTCGCCTTCATGGGAATTGAATGTGGTGCTGTCCAGATTGATGAAGGAACCTTTTGAACCCATTCATAAGGCTTCGTTGCAGCACCTGTCCTGGAAGGCGGCGTTCCTCGTGGCCATTACATCGGCCCGCAGGGTGAGTGAAATTCAGGCGTTGTGTTGCCAAGAACCTTATACTGTATTTCATGCTGCTAAGGTTGTTATGCGTACTCACCCTAAATTTCTTCCCAAGGTTATTTCTGATTTTCATGTTAACCAGACTATAACTTTGCCTACGTTTTTTCAGAATCCTTCGTCTCCAGCGGAAAGGTCTTTGCATTCCCTGGATGTTAGGAGGGTGTTGAAATTTTATCTGGATAAGACCAAAGACATTCGTAGGTCTGACCAATTGTTTATCAATTATGGATCAGTCAGGACGGGTCTTGCGACCTCTAAGCAGTCTATCTCTCGGTGGATTGTGTCCTGCATACAGCTGTGTTACCAAAAAGCTAATAGGACCTTAGGAGGTAAGCCTAAGGCTCATTCCACCAGGGGCAAAGCTGCCACGACAGCCTTGCTCCGTAATGTTCCGATTGCAGAAATCTGCAAGGCGGCCACTTGGAAGTCGGTTCATACCTTTGCTAAACATTACTGCCTGGACACTGATGCCAGGGCAGATGCTCAGGTTGGACAGGCTTCGCTGCGAAATCTGTTCGCACAGTAGTGGTGTTATTTCTCTTTTCTCCACCGCCGCTTTGGTGTGGGGATGGGCTTGCCATTCTATTCACTAGATTATGACTATACACAGAGATCCCCTACTACAGAAGGAGTAGTTTCTGTCCTGTAACTCCAGTTCTGTAGTAGGGGTATCTCTGTTATAGTCATAAGCGCCCTCCCGCCTCCCCGGTGGAGAGAAATGTTCCTTTAAGGAATGCGACGGGTCTGGCGTGTTACGCCTTCAAAAAGAACTGAAAGTAAGTTGGACCTGCTATGCATTCTGAGATACTGAGAGAAAGTTCTGGAAGGTTCTCTTAAAGGCACAGTATCCTATTTAAGCCACATAATGGCAGCCTATGGGGCTTGTCTGTCCAGGCCTTCCTCTCTATCATTTTTGAGGGGTTTTGCAATGAAGCAAGGGAAAATCTGGACAGGCTTTGCTGTTTGTGGATTTTTGGTGGAATTTCTAGTTGAAGTACTGGACAGTGTAGCCTGTGGATATAGGCTGCATTATTTGTCTTTAAATTTTCTCTTAAGTGTCTTTGCAGTTCTGCAATTTTCTGACAATTTAAGAGATTATTTTTGATTGCCGGGGTCCTCGCACATGGGCAGGACTATTCACTAGATTATGACTATAACAGAGATACCCCTACTACAGAACTGGAGTTACAGGACAGAAACTACTCCTTTCTGGGCCGCAGCCAAGACTGCATTCTCTAAATACAGCTTGGTTGGTTAATGGATTTGTAGCATGTAGTCAAACCTGAAAGTTATGAGGCTGATTTAGCTTACTCTTGCTTTCATTTTAGAAATTCTTTTGAGAGTGACGAAGATGGAACTGTGTATTACATGGACCGTGTCAATTATATATGTACTAGATGGCCCAAGCAACAACAAAGAAACAAATATTTCCTCTACCTTTTCACAGCGCTTCATTTGGTGAGATACGGGGGGGAACTCTTCCTATCCTTGTTATCTCGGTTAGTCATCTGTGCTGTCCGTGTAAAGCATTAACGGGAAAAAATACTAGAAAAAACGATATTTATGGAAGGTCACAAGATCCTTTCTGGACCGGAGTCTCATGTCCTGTTTTACATGAAGCATGTAAAACAGGAAAAGAGACCCCAGTCCAGACACCGACCTTCATGCAGGTGATCGCGCTGCAACTAAAACGAACGTATGGATTTGGACTCGCCTGACTAAGAGTCTCACAGTGGCCATGAGCAGCGCCGTAGCACTTGGGTTTTGGGCAGGGGATGGGGGAGGGTGAGGGGGGGGGGGCAGGGAGGGAAGGAGGAGTGCTACAACGTCATCGCGCGACACACCTGTGTGTGGGGCACGACACAGTAACGTGTCGCTCCACACAGTTTGGAAAGCTGTGTTTTAGTGGAACATCTTCCGGACCAGGATCAACGGTTTTGACGACCTGCTCAGCAGGATGCAGCAACAAGTCCACAAGTGGGAACTCCACCCCCAAGTCGTCCTCCCATACTTCCACAAGTGGGGGTTTCCACAGATAGACCTCTATGCGACCGCAGAGAATGCAAAATGACCAAACTTAGCCTCAAGGTTCCCACAACCTCTATCCAAGGGCAATATGCTATGGATGAGTTGGTCCGGGATATTTTACTACGCTTTTCCGCCTCTCCCTCTTCTTCCATTTGCTACAGGAATGTTGCGGTGGATGGGGTTATTGCCCTGCCAGAGTTAGTGTGTTACTGGGCAGCTCACCTGCTGATAGTCTGTGATTAGTACTTTGCAGACCGGAGAGATCCGGTTCTGATGACAGACAGGCGGGAATTGCAGCCCCACTGGATCACTCAATGGTTATAGGGAGCAGATAAGCTGACAACCCTCCAGAGCCGAGTGCTTCAGTGGTTCGAACTTGACGTGTGAAATGACAGCTATTCTGAGCAGACTAACACTTGAGACACTGCTGTGGGGCTCAAAGGCGTTGGCCGAGCTACGCAGGGTAGTTGGTTACCGGCAATGGGGCTTGTTTGGCATTTCTATGGCTGGGTTGGGGGGGGACTCTGGGTGGTTGACATTTGCTGACTTAGAGTCAATATAAAATGCCAGGGGGACAATTCCTGCAGTACTTGCAGATTAGGTCTATCCGCTCCGGCAGATCCCCCAGGTGTTAAAGGGCAAGAGCTCACTGGAGTACCTGGTTCTGGGTACCCAGTTCATAGACACGCTGTATCCTAGCTGTAGTGTACAAACATTACCCATAGTCCAGGCCCTGCTGCTGAAGCTCAGGGAGAAATTAGGTGATCTGGGTAGATTGGAAAATGATGAGGGGGTGGCCTGTAAATAATAATAATAATGATAATAACAAAGCCATTTGTTGAGCGCGAACAGTTACCTCCTGTCCCGGCGCTATAGAAGCAATCGGCAGCGAATAGCCAGACAGTGTCATTTCGGGTCCCAAGAGCAGTTTAGACCGAGCTAAAAAGGCATGTTTTTACAGCTTTTCTGAATAGTGATTCAGACTTAATCAGGCGTATGCAGTTAGGCAAAGAGTTCCAAAACTTGGACCTCCCCAGTGTAAATGATCTGCCGCCGAGTCAGGCTTTCTTAACTCGCGGAATACAAAGTACATTTTGGGAGTTGGGCCTCAAAGTGCGATTCTGTGTGTAGATACATAAACAATGTCTCAGATAGCTGAGACACCTCCTGCGAACTGACCGGAAAGATAACGTTGGGGCTTTGAATTTGATTCATTTTTTCACCAGTAGCCAGTGCAGCTGTTTGAAGTGCGGCGAAATATGGTATCGAAACGGAACTCGCCTAATCAATCTTACAGCCGCGTTCTGTTTCATCTGTAGTTTTTTGATTAGATACGAATGCAGACCCAGGTATAGGCTTTTGGCATAGTCCAGCCTAGATGTTACCATGACATGAACTATGACCCAACAGGAGTCTTCTGGCATTAAATGTAAAAATGTTCGCAGGTGTCTTAGCTTGCTGAAACAGGCAGCTGTTACTTGCTGTGTCTGTGCCAAGAAGGAGAGCTCAGCCTCACATTTTACACCCAATTGTTTTACTATGCCGGCTGGAATGGGCGGGGTGCCCATCTCCATTGCCCACCACAGATCTATCCAGGGATGGCCGCCTTCTGGGCGGTGTTCCATCAAATAGAGCTGAAGTTGTTGCACTGGGCATATTCCACATGTATGAGGCCCCACCCTATGGGGGATGAGTGAAACGGACCGATGCCTGAGGGGATGTGGTCAGCCGGGAACACTGGTGCACACGCTCTGTGAGTGCCCAAGAGTGAGGGCCTTCTGGACCAGGGTACAGCTTAGACATTCAGAGAGAGGTGTCATGAGATGCCCTGGGGCTCACTCATATGCTGATTTTCCTAGGAATGTGAGGAGAGGTAACCCTGGTGAAATATAAGCTTGTGCTCTGTAACACTGCACTGGCAGTTGAACGGCGCGACAAGCCTGGCTAGCCAATATGGAATGGTGCCACCAGGCAGAAGAATGGATTTACTACCAAGCAAGAAGCTGCCCATTAAATTCGCAAAGATATGACTGGTGCTTGGAGGTAGAGGGAGAGAAGGTGGAGGCCTCCTGAGAGTTGTTCTTGGAGGGGAATGCGCCCTGAAGCTGAAAAATGTTTAGGGGGTGGGGTGTCCCAGTGAGACCTGGCCACATGCATACCTGGGGCAGAGCCATAGCATCCATAGAACAGAGTCCCACATACTGTCAAAATCTGCCACTTTAATTATTGTAAGCTGCTCGATGCCACAGCAACCGGGGTTTGGTTGTTCTAGGTCATGTTCTTTGTGTTTTTCGTTTGTAATAAACGCACAGTAAAAAAACTTTTGTAAAGTGATTCAGAAAGATCGTGATTGTGGGATTACATTTGTCCTGATGAGGAAGAACTTTATTCTGACTCGTGCTTTCAAGCAGAATGTCTTCTTGATCTTGATGGACATTAGGTAACAGGAGACACTGGTGAGGGGGGGAAGAGCTTCAAAAGCAGGAGCCTTTGGGACAAGGTGAGCTTCAGTCGTTCAGGCACCCTCCAAGGTACCCACACCTGCCAATGGTTCAAATCGCATTGGACATTTTAGACGCAATGAAGCAAATAATTAAAGTCTTCTATGAAAGAATGTCCCACCTACTTCTCAAATACCACCTCAGATGCCATCAAGGCAACTTGCTGAACCCAGAGACACCACTGTTAAATATTTTGACTCCACCGCCTGTTTTAGTATCTTCAAAGGAAATAGCCTCACCTAGAAATCAAGACACATCTCAGTACACCGACATCGAGGCCAATTCCAGTCACTAGAGGGTGCTATTCCAGACGTGATTACCAAGAATGGGAATCATACATTCGGACTGTGGATCCTAGCCCAGAACCAATGGACAACATCCATCAGTTCTACTGTCGGAGTTACTGAGCCTCACAGAATTGTAAGTTAACAGTTGTTGAGAAAACCTCATACCTGTCAATTTCAAAGATAGTTCTCAAAGATCTATTAAAGGAGTATAGAGCTCCACACACTGCACCGGTCTGTGTACTAAACTAAATGAAAACGTACATGGTAATATCAGCAGCTGCGCAAAGATCATGCAACCCATCGGCACCATGCTTAGTCACTACAGACTATGAATGTACGTGCCTAAATACATTGGGCTAGAGAATCTGTGTCTTCACGGCGACATCAGTGAATATGGTTAATGCCACCACCATACTATCCAGTTACGGGACACAACTATTGCATGACATTGTCCCAGTGATTGGAAAGGGAATGGAAGAATACTGCAAAGAAGCTATATTTATTATCAAGGAAGGGGAGGGTGCATATTCGATTTTTGTCGATGCAGCACTAGATGCATTCAGCACTGGTTGGCCACATGATCCGTGTTGACAAGAAGCTCTTGTTTAAAGAGCACTTTCTTAAGTGGTTCGGTCCAGTACAAAGTCCTGGATATGCCTTTTAATTGACAGCATTTAATTGGTAAACGTTCATGTTGGTCTTCAAGCTATTAAAACAGATGCATCCAGGGCCTTCAGTATTTTACAAAGAAGACCAGATGTTTCAATAGAGAAGGCAGTAGTATACATTTCGAATAACAATGATTGAGAGGGGGCGCTAATGCTTAGATTCCTGGTGGGCAGTGAAGTGAATTGTGGACAGATGTTGAAGTGAATTTGGGACAGATGTATAGGTATCTGCTGAGCAATCAAAAAGATTCTGTAGTAAGTATTTCAGGTGGGGCAGATGCATTAATTCCCATCAACGGGTGAATGGGTCTGGGAGTGTATGTATTTCTGGTGGATGGCAGCTCTATGGATTGTCAGGCACTATATAGTTAGAATATGTTTTACTCTGTTTACCTTTCTATAGGAGTATCTAGTTATGCAACGTCAGCTGGCAATCCAGCGCCTGCAGGAGCAAGAGAAGGAGCGACAAATGCGACTGGAACAGCAGAAGCAGACAATTCAAATGAGAGCTCAAATGCCAGCGTTCTCCCTGCCCTATGCTCAGGTACAAGCACACTTTATCTAGTCTGCAAGGTCTCTCCCAACCCAGCCCGTCCCCTCACCCTGTGGTGAGTATAATATGCGCTCCTTTTTTTCCTTTGTAGCTGCAGTCCCTTCCTTCCACAGGTGGAGTGATGTACCAGCCATCGGGACCTTCTAATTTTCCCGCCACTTTCAGTCCGTCTGGCTCAGTTGAAGGATCGCCGATGCATACAGTTTACATGAACCAACCAGCGCAAGGTGGCACAGGACCGTACCAATCGCTGCCAGTTGCAGGATCAGGTAACGACCATTAGATCAGTGCAAACTAGGCAGTGTAAGACAGCAAGGTTCCCTGACAGTCACTCACCCAGACATGAACTACACAGCACAAGCATCTTAACCATTCTCTTCCCATCACAAAGTTCAGTGCATGACCAGGCAAGATAATGTAGTGCTGCATTCAGTCACTTTCATTGCAAGATCAGGAAAGAGACCCAGGTAAACATACAACAGATTGCTCAAGCTGGTGCTGCACTCTTTCAGTAAGTGTCCGTCAGAGGATGAGGTAAGATATCCAGCTCCGATTTTAAAGCTCCCACAAGAGCATTCTGTATATAGTTTGCACTATGTCTCAAACTCAAATGAAGCAGCTAACCCTGTTCGTTTTTCAACATTTGGATCTGAGTAAAGTTAAATATCAATACTTTAAGTCACTTGCTGGCAACATTTTCATACTTGCAATGCCTCCTGCGACTAGGTGCCCCACTTCTTAACTAGGTATTTATCTAGCAATCTCGCCTGTCTTATGCCTATGGCAGACTTTCTGTGAAAGCAAACACAAGGTGATGTACAGAGCGTTGAAACTTTTCGGACACTCACCCCAGTCACAGATCTGGGTTTAATCCATCATCATTCTTTAGCTCACTACGCCACCTCAGTTCAGACCCAGCTATAAACAAATCAGTCTTGACCCTGTGCCTCATGGGAACAGTCCAGCCCGAACTGCCAAGCCAGGGTATGCCCAGACGTGAGTCCCTTGCTCACTTTGCCGCTCGCGTCAAGCTAGCCTGTCTGATGAAGGGTGTTACCCAGAATCTGTTCCCAGGATGCTTGTTTCCGGTTTAGGGAAGACCTGGCTTGGCAGTTCGGTCTGGACTGTACCCATGAGGCACAGGGTCAAGACTGATTTGCATACAGCTGGGTCTGAACTGACTGAACTGAGCTGGCGAAGTGAGCTAAAGAATGATGATGGATTCAACCCAGATCTGTGACTGGGTGTGAGTGTGTGAAAAGTTTAAGCGCTCCTTTCATCAGTTCCTTGTGTTTGCAGACTTCCTTTGATGATTTTGTTCTTTCTTCGTGCAACTCCCCAAATTTGCTTTTGTGTACATTTATTTTGTACACCTGTACTACCCCTTATTCAAAATGTAAGCAGTTCAAACGTGCAAAATATCACTCAGTATAAATAGTCTAGAGACCTTGAAAACCTGCTAACCGGAGAATGACTCACAATAAATAACACTAATACAGGCACAGTTCAAGGCTTATCAGTGCAAACCTACTGGAATGTTTACTTACCATTACCTTTGAGTTTTTAAAAGGTTACCAAGTACATTCTACTAAGATTGGGACAGCGGCCAATTGATGATATATAACATCCGAAAAAAGGGGCAGCTCACTCCTTATATGTGCTGTTTAGTGTCAGGAAGTTAGTTGCGGAACCCAGTACTGAAAATGCTAAAATACTACCCTAGAGAACCCTCCCCAAGTAAGTTATTATGTACACTGTTGGAGGCAGTTCATTTTGCCCACTTTATGCGATAGAGATGCTAAGGGTAGGGATAGTCTGAATCTTTCTTATGGCATTTTCCTCCAGCTTTGTTCTTCACTGCCTGTGAGGTTGTGCGACTTAAGAAGAGATGGGTGAGGGTGTTGTTGGCTAGATTATTGATTTCCAGAAAATAACCGTTAAAACCCTCTTCTGAATGGAGTTTTTAACGGGTTCTTTTTCTGAAGAGCAGGTCCGATTGACATCAGTTGGAGGTAATTAAATAGACCTGTTTGGAAATGTATTGGTGCGTTTATGAGGAATGAGCCTAGTTAATATCATTTGGGGGAAAATTGAAGGATTCTCTGAAAGCTAATCTAGCATTTGTCTACTCTTGTTTGTGATGGTGATAGATCAGACAATGGTAGGACCTTACATGTACCAACCAGGATCCGGCCCTGGTCAGGTCTCGCAGCAAGGCCAGGCAGGGCCCAACACCAACCCAGCATACACCTCTTACCAGCCAACACCGACGCAACCTTATCAGGCAAGTGCAAGAATGGCTATTGGGAGGTGGGAATGTGCCAGGGGACATCAATGTTTTTATGCATGTGGGGTTATTAAAGAGACTGGATCATGCGAGAGGAACAGGGCTTTAGAAGGGTTGTAACCGCTCTCCCTTAGGTAATACTTATCTTTTTATGAGATGGCGGTGCAATGAGAAATACCTACATTTTAGCCTTTGGGCCAGGTTTTTGCTGGAGCAGAATTGGTATTAAGATTATTTCCATTCTAGTGTGCTGGAGAGAGTATGGTGGGGAATCTAGGAAGGACAACAGTTAATAATCAGGAAAGTGTAGGAGGGGAGGCATAGTGGCAGTATTGTGGTGAGTATTGATGACGTTGAGCGAGGATGATGTAGGGTAAAAGATGGGTGGCAGAAAATATGTGGATAGAGGTCAAAGGTGCGGCATCGTGAGGTGAAGAGAGGGGGTGGATTAAAAGTGAAAAGGGTGGGACATGGGGAGGCTTGAGGAGAGACGGATCCTGCACTCATCTCTCCTGTATTCCCTTTCACAGAATGCTCCCACCCAGCCTCAGAATGTACCTCAACTTCCCCAGAATCCTCAGCCTGCTGGGATTGGCTACATGGGGGGCCAATCGGTGTCTCTGGGCTACCCACAATATAACATGCAGGTTAGTGTCATGGCATAGCCAACCACTAGGGATGTTGGTGATATTGTTTTATTGTAAGTCCATGTCTGGCAAATCACAAGTGGGGGTGTTTCCATATATAACTTTACTCTGAGAAGGATACGTTAAGTGCTTTTATGTAAGCATGCCTTTTGAAGCAATAGTGAAAATTGGTTCAAGTATGCGGTTTCATACAAGTATCCCCAGCATCCATCTGAGCAACATGTCCTCATATGTCATTTTGTATACAACAAACATTCTCTACATTATTTTGGAAAGTTGTATTGACCTTACCTTCTCCGTGTTTCAATCTTACCCTTTGGTTTTTCTCTTGTACATTCAACAATCCTGCAAGAGCTCTGAAGGTGTTAAACTTTTGGCATTGTTGTTGCACTAAAGCTGTGCTTTGCTGGATGGTGCACAAACTAACCTCTTTTAGGAGAATGTGTGGACACTGACCCTAACCCACACTTGCAGTGACTGACGATGGCAGCAGTGTAATTCTAGTTTATGGCCCTTTTTACACATGTCCCTGTGGCTAGACTGTCTTCCTGCTGCCTCCAGTAGAGTTTCGTCCAGACCTTGTAATTCAAGTCCTTTGCTATCCTATCTAAATCTTGGAAGAAGTGGGCGTATGTTTCTTGGGTGGATTGTGGAATAGTGGGGACCATTTCACGTTGTGTTACATAGAATTGCCATCTCGCTTGTGTCAGCACTGCGGAGCATAGAATCAGATTCATGGAGGCTACGAAAACCTAGGCCAAACCTGGGTATTTTTTTAGATTTCTCAGTTAAAACACTAGGAGGTTGGTCAGATGGTAACAATGTAGATGATTTTGAAGGACTGTATAATCTGATTGTGAAGGAGCATCTTTTGAGTAATTGTCACCAAGAGAAACACTACACTTCCTGGTAGACCTAGATCCACTTTCTTCCCAAGAGTTGGGGAAGAAGGCAGACAACTGGGTCAAAACAAGGTTCACCAAAACCAACACTGGTGGTGGAGAAAGATGGCACCGGAACGTCTGTTATCTGAACATATGATATTCTGTAAGAGTAAGCATTAAATCATCATTATCAAATCTTTTTATAATCCAATATTTCCATCATTCATGACATAAAAAATCACAAATTGATAACCACAATATCTGTAATCAGTCCAAGCCAAATAAAGGTGGTTGTCATTAATCAGGCGCAGTAGGTCACATGGTTTATGTTGAAAACATTATTGATTTATTTGTATTCCTTCTGTAGATACATATACATTTTCAACCCAGCCATCATGCTTCGTCCTACAAGGACTTCATCAGGGTTGTAATTTGTCATCTAGTTCCAGATGAGTTGTATCTGGAAAATAACTTGCACTGTTTGAAACAAATCCTTGAATGATTGTATCAAAATGAATCCTCCTATAGTACATATATCTATGCCCTCCTTCGTTCAAGAGGAAACTGACTTCTTTTAAGAGGTCTCAAGATACATTTTTATTTCCATGGAGTGAAAGAGACATATTGGACTATGTTCTTGGCCTTCGTTCAAGGATTGCTGAGTACATGGAGAAAGCAAGCCAAAACCTCAAGGCCAGCGATGAGCTTCATAAATCAGTGGCATGACCAAAAGGCTGCTCTGGTGAAATTGAAACCAGTGCAGGGGGTATAGGTATTGAAGCCTGAGGCCCCTAGGGCCCACCAGGATAAGTGGAGTAGGCCCTTCCTTGTCCTTGAAAGAAAAGGGAAGGTCACCTATCTGGTGGACCTTGACAGTTGTAAGCATCCCAAAAGGGTGATCCAGGTCTACCGCCTAAAGTCCTATTTTGACAGAGCTGACATGACCATGCTCATGGTCACAGATGAGGGACAAGAAACAGAGTGAACCTCTGTAGGAAAGTGCCCCTTTTTGCATGGTTGCCCCCACTTTTTGCCAAACTGTTGATGTACTTTGACTTGAGTGTCTATAGGGTTCCTGCCAACCAGGTGCCCAGGGCCTATGTTCATTCCCTAAACTGTCCTGTTACAAAACACAATTGGCAACTCTGTGGCCACATGTAAGGTACCATAGGTACCAAGGGCACTGTGACCAGGGAAGGCCTCTAAGGGCTGCAGCACTTATTGTGCCATTCTTAGAGGGCCTGTACCTTTAACCACACACTGCAATTGCAACTGCGTGTTTTGGTGCAGAACAAAGTGAAGAGTCGACATGGCACACATCCCTGTGTGCCATGCCTACAACCCTCTGCCCTGGCATAGGTAAGCCACCCCTCAAGCTGGGTGCACTATACCACTGGTGAGGGTACAGGTTCATGAGCCTTGTACCCCCACAGTGTCTAAGTCAATTCTTAGACATTGTAAGTGCAGTAATGCCATAAAGAGTATATGGTATGAGCGTTTGTCATTACGAACTCCACAACACCATGGAAGTTTGGTATCAAACTTCTCAGCACATTAAACTCGCACTGATGCTAGTTTGGTATTTAATGGAAAGAAGCCCTCCAAGGGCATGTTAAAGATGGCCCCTGAAAAACTACCTAACTCTAGTGGCCTAGCTGAGTGGCTGCTCGCCCACTGTCACCACCAGTAATGTTTCTGGACGCCTGGGTTGAGAGCCTGCCGCTCTCGTCGTCCTGAAACATAGCAATTCCTGGGTCCATGAAGGGGAAGCTTTAAAGGCCAGCCACCTTTCTGAGCTATCCCAGCCAATTGCTTCTCCCAGCAACTGGCCCCCACTGGTTCTGACCTCCACTTTGGGTGGGAGAATCAATAGGGAAACCAAGTTAGGAGAGTTGTGCCCACCTTTGCTAGCCCCACCGCTCAGGTGGGGGAGGCGAGATGAAGCACAACTCTGTCCCGCCATCTTGAAGAGGGGGCGACCCAGCCAACCAAAGTGAGGCTTATGCCCCCTCCCACTGGAGGGTAGAATAATAGGGGGTGTTCCCACCCCAAGGAAGGGACCTGTTGGTCCCGATCTGTCCCTACCTGTAACGCCCCTAGATTTAGTATTTAGGGGCAACCCTGAACCTTGCCTCCTCAGACAATAAGAAACAACAAGGACAAAAGAGCCATGCTGAAGAAGAGGAGGAGGACACCAACTGACTTGGCCCCAGCCCTACCGGTTTGTCCTGACCTCGACCTGCTACAGCGAATTCCCGGTTTGACCTGCAGCCAGTAGCCCTCAAGAAACCGGAAGACCTGCCTTTCCAAACCAGACTTTGTCTCCTGTGAGCACCGTATTTGCACACCCAAAGACTCTGGCTCCATCCAAATGTGTGAGTCTGCACCACTCTGCACCCGACGCCCATGGCCCAAGTTCAAGTAGCCCAACGCCACAAGGCGGTCTCCCCGGCGATCCTGGCATGGGAATCTCGTGATACCTGACCTCCTTCAAGTCTCCAACCGATGCCTGCAGCCCCTTTCTGGAGGAGCCCCCCGACCGCACCCGGAGCCGGTAAGAGAAAACGGATGCCAAGACACCCCTGCACCCACCGTCCACAACCTTGGGTGGCCCAACCAACGGTGTCCCAGCATCCCAACTTACCTCTCCAATCTGTGGTTGCCTTCAGAAATCTTCGTCCCTGAGCCTCCACTGTTTGTTGCAACCAGAGAATCCCCATTGAAAACAGGGCACCCGACGGTAAAACAGCCCCCTGCCACCCCTGCACCGCTGTGAGTGCACCTTGTGTGCTTAATTGGAGCCCCCTTTGCCCTGAGCCTAAGTTCAGAAGCTTTGCTCCCACAACCTTGTGGCCTCTATCCCCCATTAGATAACATTGTGCCTCCGCATTCTGTACCCGGCTGACCTAGTGCTGCTGAGGGGGCCTTGAGAGTGCATCCTTGACCCTGGGGGAACCCTGGTTTTGACCCACTAAGTACTTACCATTAAGTCAATTACCTTGTTTTCTCCCATTGGACTGCGTTGACTGCTATTTTGTGAAAATTGTTCTAAGTTTGGAGCTGATTTGTATGAAGCCTTAAGAAACTGCATATGTAAAAAAAACTGATTTACTTACCTTTCCTCTAGGAAATGTCCTGGTGTGATATCTAAGCATATATGAAAGAGACCGTTCTAGAATCCTTACCTTAGAATTACCCCCAGGCTACAGACTGGATCTGGAGAATTTTTGCTCCTAGCAGTACCCCTGTGTGTCGGTAGGTGGCATTGGTCGACCCCAAGTTGTGGTCGCTGAGATGACGTTGTGGTGTCTACATAGACACCGCCCCTGCGCGCTGATGACAGTTCTTTCTTTTTCCGCGCCAGCCTAGCGCAGATCAAGAGCGAGCTTACCCAATTAGTCACTTTTTGACTAAGCTTTTTTAAACTTTTGCCAACTTCTTTTTTTCGAGTTATCGACTCCTGGTGCGCGAGGGACTGAAGGAAGAGACCCGATTAGGGCCACCTGGGTCACTCGCGACCACCTCTCAGCCTTCCATACAAATGAAGAGTCTGTCAGACAGTCGAGAATACAAACCAAGCATATTTTATTTAGGTACGCTTGAGCGGAGTCCAGTCTGACCAGCCTCCTAGGATTGCTGCAGAGATGCATTCTGTATGTTCCTGAACCAAGAATGTCCCGCCCCTAATGGAAATCTACTAGCAGGTGCAGCTAAAACAAAGAAGTACAGTAAGAAGAGTCTCGACACACATTATCTTATTACCAAGGTCGTTCTGTTTGTGTCTATTGCTAGGCTAGGAGGAGAAGGCCTCAATCTATGGGAAAGGAATGCGTTAATAATAACAGTGTATTCATTTAGCAGAGCAAGGCTTAACCTTGGATAAGTGAATATTTCCACAGTCTCTCGAGTCAGAGAATACGTAGCTGATGACATGATTCAAAATGGCGGCGGAATATAATTGGTGCAGCGAATGCGAACTTAATGTAAGAACCTAACATTTTCATTTCATCAGACCCTTCTTTTAGCATTCGCTAAACATTTTCAAATTGGGAATGGAAAAGATGTAATATGCAGAGAAACAAAGGATATCAACTCTCAAAACTCTCATTAGGACAAGTGGATTTTGCAGCGACTCCGAAGGAGCTACTCCCTCACCTTCGAGGCTACCCCTCCAGCCATGCCATTTTAATACCACCGCATGTTGGAGGATCACCTAGGCCTTCTCCAACAGGAAGTTGCAGCTCTCTTGGCCAAGGGAGCCATTGAGCATGTTCCTGTCCCAGAAGTAGGTCGTGGTTGTTACTCCCACTACTTTCTGGTCCCCAAGAAGGACATGGACCTGCGTCCTACGTTGGATCTCAGGAATGTCAACCGCTTCCTCTGGAAGGAGAAGTTCAAAATGTTGACGCTGTCTCAGGACTGGTCTTCCCTTGACCCTGGAGACTGGATATTAACGTTGGAATTGCAGGACGCTTATTTTCACATCCCCGTCCTGCTGGCCCACCCGCGTTACCTGAGGTTCACGGTAGGCCACAAGCACTTTCAGTTTGCTGTGCTCCCCTTTGGCCTTTCCAGCACCCCTGGGGTGTTGACGAAAGTGATGATGGTAGTCGCAGCTCATCTGCGCAGATCAGGGGTTTCCGTCTTCCCCTATGTCGATGGCTGGCTGTTGAAGGCGGGCTCGCCCCAGGCACTCGTCTCCCACCTCTAGACAACGCCAACCTCCTGCATTCGCTGGGGTTCTCCATCAATGTGCCGAAGTCACACCGGATTCCCTCTCCGAAGCTCCTCTTCATTGGAGTGTTTCTAGACTAGACTCTGTTTCGGGTCTATCCTCCCGAACAGCGAGCCAGGGATATTCGGGCTATGAATCCGATCTTTCAGTCTCTATTGCGGGTTTCGGTCAGGATGACCCTAAGGTTGCTGGGCTTCATGGCCTGCATCCTGTTGGTCAATCATTCCAGGTGGCAGATGTAGGCTCTGCAGTGGGACCTGAAGCTCCAGTGGGTGTAGCATCAGGGGAATCTGTCCCTGTCAGATCTCGGAGGGCACAGCACGACAATTGCAGTTGTGGCTCACCAACCAGGATTGGATCAATGGCAGAACCCTCTCCCTTCCCCAACCAGAGCACACAGTGGTGACAGATGCAAACTTTCTGGGATGGGGTGGCCACATGGGAGAGGCGGAGATCAGAGGCCTCTAGTCTCCGATGGAGTCCGGGCTCCGTATCAACCATCTGGAGCTTCGGGCAATCCGTCTTGCACTCAAGGCATTCCTTCCCTCTGTCCGGGGAAGAGTAGTGTAGGTGTTCACGGACAACACCACTGCCATGTGGTACTGCAACAAACCGGGCGGGGTGGGGTCGTGGACCATATGTCAGGAGGCCCTCCGCCTCTGGACATGGCTGGAACATCAGGGCATATCCCTTGTGGTTCAACACCTGGCAGGTTCCCTGAACTCCAGGATGGACGTACTCAGCCGCAGGTGCATGATGGATCACGAATGGCGTCTTCACTAGGAGGTGATGCAAGGTCTCTTTTGACAGTGGGGAGATCGTTGGTTAGATCTATTCGCCACCGAAGAGAACGCGCAATGTCAGCAATTCTGCGGATTGAAATTTCCAAGGCGGCACTCGCTAGGTGACGCTTTTCGTCGCCAGTGGAGTTGAGATCTGTTGTACGCCTTTCCGCCTATATCACTTCTGCCCAGAGTGATGAAGAAGATCAGGAGCAACCGGACCCAAGTCCTCCTTGTGACTCCGGATTGGGCACGGAGAGTCTGGTATCCCGACCTGCTCAACATGGCAATCGATCCTCCGATCCGTCTGCCTCTTTTGGAGGATCTTCTGTCGCAGCAACAGGGGACGGTCCTCCACCCGAACCTGTCCAGCCTCCACCTCCTTGCATGGAGATTGAGCGGCGGCAGTTGACGTCATTTGGCCTGCCTCCAAAAGTTTGTGATGTAATCTTGGCAGCCAGGCTTCCCTCTACTAAGACGGTATACGCCTGCCGATGGAACAAAATTGTGGTATGGTGCATAGGAAAGGCTGTGGATCCCCTTTCTGTCCCCCTTTCTGAGGTTTTCTTGTTTCTCCTTTCTTTGGCCCAGCAGGGCTCTGTCGTGGCACTATCAAGGGCTTTCTCTCGGCCATCTCTGCCTTCCTTCGGCTTCCAGATCAACCTTCCCTGTTCAAGTACCCGGTTGTCAATTGTTTCTTGAAAGGCATAACTCATCTCTTTCCTCCTATTCCCTTTGTTATGTTGTAGTGGATCTTGAATCTAGTCTTAACCTATTTAATGTGCGCTCCCTTCGAGCCGCTTCACAACTGTCCTTAGAGGCTTCTGACGCTTAAAACTGCATTCCTGGTAAACATCACATCTGCCAGAAGAGTGAGTGAGCTCCAGGCTCTTTCTTCCAAGCCTCCTTTCCTGTCTGTCCATCCAGACAAGGTGGCTCTCGTGACTTGTCCATCCTTTCTTCCCAGGGTTGTCACTGCCTTTCACATCAGGCAGACCATCTCTTTGCCCACCTTCTTTCTGCGATACAAAAGGAGATGATGAATGGAGCGTTTGAACAAATCAAACACTCACCCCCAGTCAACTGATCTGGGTTTAATCCATCACCATTCTTTAGTTCACTCAGCCACCCCAGTTCAGACATGGCTATATGCAAATCAGTCTGACCCTGTGCCTCATGGGAACAGTGCAGCCCGAACTGCCAAGCCATGTCTTCCCTGAACCGGAAACAAGCATCCTGGGACCGGTTTCGGATTCATAATCCTCATCAGCCAGGCTATCTTGAATCCAGTGGCCAAGTGAACAAGGGACTCACGTCTGAGCATACCCTGCCACACTTAGGGCGAACAAAGCGATACAAAAGGAGATGATGAATGGAGCGTTTGAACAAATCAAACACTCACCCCCAGTCAACTGATCTGGGTTTAATCCATCACCATTCTTTAGTTCACTCAACCACCCCAGTTCAGACATGGCTATATGCAAATCAGTCTGACCCTGTGCCTCATGGGAACAGTGCAGCCCGAACTGCCAAGCCATGTCTTCCCTGAACCGGAAACAAGCATCCTGGGACCGGTTTCGGATTCATAATCCTCATCAGCCAGGCTATCTTGAATCCAGTGGCCAAGTGAACAAGGGACTCACGTCTGAGCATACCCTGCCACACTTAGGGCGAACAAAGCGATACAAAAGGAGATGATCCTTCGAAAGAGGAAGAGAGGCTCCACTGTCTGTACCCAAAAAGTGTGCTTTTCTTTTATTTGGATCGCACCAATCAGTTCTGGGTGGATGACCAGCTCTTTGTTGGCTATGTAGGCGCCATGAAAGGTTAGGCCGTACACAAGCCAACTATCTCCCAATGGGTCGTTTTTGGGATCTAAGCCTGCTATTCTCTGGCAAAGAAGGAGCCTCCAGTGGGGCTGCGCGCCCATTCCACCAGGACGATGGCAGCAACTACTGCTTTGGGACGGGGAGTTCCTCTAAATGACATCTGTCAGGCAGCTACGCCGGCCTCGTTGCAATCAATCAATCAATCAATCAATCAATCATAACACTTGTAAAGCGCACTGCACATCTGTGAGGGTCTCACGGCGCTATGGGGGGGAGGGTTCCTGCTAGTGATCGAAGAGCCAGGTCTTGAGGAGTCTCCTGAAGGCCAGTAGGTCCTGTATCTGCCGTAGGTTGGTGGGGAGGGTGTTCCAGGTCTTGGCGGCGAGGTGGGAGAAGGATCTGCCGCCGGTGGTAGCTCTTTGGATGCGGGGGACTGTGGCAAGGGCGAAGCTGGCGGAGTGAAGCTGGCGGGAGGGGGTGTAGAAGTTGAGTTGAGGTATGCTGGGCCGTTCTTGTGGAGAGCTTTGTGTGCGTGAATGAGGAGCTTGAGGGTTATCCTATTGTTGACGGGGAGCCAGTGCAGGTCTCTCAGTTGTGGTGTGATGTGGCTGCGGCGGGGGATGTCGAGGATCAGACGCGCTGACTTGTTCTGGATGCGTTGCAATTGCCTCAGGAGCTTGGCCGACGTTCCTGCGTAGAGGGCGTTTCCGTAGTCCAGCCTGCTGGTGACGAGGGCCTGGGTGATTGATCTTCTTGTCTCGGTGGGGATCCACTTGAAAATCCTGCGGAGCATTCGGACGGTGTTGAAGCAGGATGAGGAGACGGCGTTGACCTGTTTGGTCATGGAGAGGGTGGAGTCTAGGATGACCCCTAGGTTGCGTGCGTGGTCGGTGGGTGTCGGGGCTGTTCCTAGGGTTGCAGGCCACCAGGAGTCATCCCGGGCTGAGGGGATGGAGCCGAGGATGAGGACCTCCGTTTTGTCCGAGTTCAGCTATAGTCTGCTGTTCTTCATCCATTCTGCGACGGCCTTCATTCCTTTGTGAAGGTTGATATTGGAGGTGTGAGGGTCTTTGGTGAGGGATATGATCAGCTGGGTGTCGTCAGCGTAGGAGATGATGTTGAGGTCGTGCTGTTGGGCGACGTGGGCGAGGAGTGCCATGTAAATGTTAAACAGCGTCGGGCTGATGGAAGAGCCCTGGGGTACGCCACAGATGATTTCGGTAGCCGTGGAGCGGAAGGGGGGGGGGGGGGCGGAGGCTCTGAGTACTGCCGAAGAGGAAGGATGTTGTCCAGTCCAGTGGCATATGCGGGCTCTGCAGTGGGACCTGCAGTTCCAGTGGGAGCAGTATCGGGAATCTTTCCAACTACGTTCAGATCTTGGAGGGAACTGTGCAACAACTGCAGTGGTGGTTAACAAACCAGGAATGGGTCAGAGGCCGATCCCTCTCCCTTCCCCAACCGGACCTCACGGTGGGATGGGGCAGCCACCTGGGAGAGGTGGAGATCAGAGAAGACAGGTCTCCATATCAACCTGTTGAAGCACCGGGTGATTCGCTTGGCACTGAAGTCATTCCTTCCCTTTCTCAAGGGGAAGGCAGTGCAGTTGTTCACGGACAACTCCACCGCCATGAGGTACTGCAACAGATAGGGCGGGGTGGGGTCGTGGACCCTTTTTCAGGAGGCTTTTCGCCATAGGACATGGCTGGAACAGCAGCTCATGACCCTGGTGGTTCAACACCTGGTTCTCTGACCAGCAGAGAGGACGAACTTAGCCGTCGGTGCCTGGTGGATCACGAATGGCTTCTTCACACAGAGGTGGTGCAAGGTCTCTTTCAGCAGTGGGGAGAGCTTTGGTTAGATCTGTTCACCACCGGAGAGAATGCGCAGTGTCAACAGTTTTGCGCGTTGGAGTTTCCAAGGCGGCACTTGCTCTGTGAGCTTTTCGTCATGAGTGGAACTGCGGCCTCCTGTATGCCTTTCCGCCTGCACCCCTTCTGCCCCAAGTGCTGAAGAAGATCAAGCGTGACTGGACCCAAGTCATTCTTGTGGCCCAGGACCGAGCACGAAGAGTCTGGTACCCGAGCTCCTGAGCAAGGCCATCAATCCTCTAAATAGACTGCCCCTTCGGGAGGATCTTCTGTCGCAGCAGCAGGGGACGTTACTCCACCCAAACCTGTCCAGCGTCCACCTCCTCGCGTGGAGATAAAGCAACAACAGTTGACAGCGTTTGACCTTCCACCCAAAGTCGGTAATGTCATCTCAGCAGCCAGGCATCCCTCCACTAAGACAGTGTACGCTTGTTGATGGAACAGTTTATGGCATGGTGCACAGGAAAGACTGTGAATACCCTTTCCACCTCTCTTTCTGAAGTTCTTTTGTTCCTTATTTCTTTGGCCCAGCAGTGCTCATAAAGGCTGTCTGGCAGCCATTTCTGCTTTTCTTCTGCTACCAGATCAAGCCTTTTTGTTCAAGTCCCCTATTGTTAATAGGTTCTTTAAGGGCATTAGTCACCTCTTTCCTCCATCTCCTTTCATAATGCCTCAGTGGGTCTTGAACCTTGTCTTGACTTACCTTATGTGTGTTCCCTTCGAGCCTCTTCACAACTGCCCTCTCAGGCTCCTTACTCTGAAGACTGCCTTGCTTGTTGTCATCACCTCTGCTCGTAGAGTGAGTGAGCTTCAGGCTCTTTCTTCTAAGCCCCTTTTCTTCTCATCCGGACAAAGTGGTGCATAGGACGAGACCCTTGTTCCTTCCTAAAGTAGTTACTCCTTTTCACATAGGACAAACTATCACTCTGCCCACCTTTTTCCCACCTCAGCATCCTTCCAAGGAGGAGAGACTCCACCAGCTGGACCCAAAACGTGCGCTGTCCTTCTACCTTGACCGCACTAAAGATTTCCGAGTGAACGATCAACTCTTCATTGGCTATGTGGGCGCCAGAAAGGTCGGGCTATCCAAAAGCTTACCATCTCAAGATGGGTTGTCCTTTGTATAAAGATGTCTTATGCTTTAGCGAAAAAGGAACCTCCAGTGGGGCTGAGGGCTCATTACCCTAGAGCCACGGCAGCAACTACTGCTTTGTCACATGGAGTCCCACTTATTGACATCTGCCAGGCGGTCACATGAGCATCTAGGCACACGTTCACCAGACATTACTGCCTGGATAGTCCAGTCCGGAGGGAGGGCTACTTTGCCTGTTCTGTCCTTCAGAACTTTCTGGTGTGAACGTGGTTTGCAGACCATCCTCCAGGGATGGTATTGCTGGGGTATCTATTCTAAGGTAAGGAATCTATAACTGTCTCTTTCAGATGAACAAGTTACTTATATTCGGTAACAATGTATCTGTAAGAAACATAGGTTAGTTATAGATTCCTTACCGCCCCACCCATCCTCCCGGATCTCTAGGGATAGCGACTCTCTTACAGGGCCCTACTTTTGGCTCACCAGTGGTCAGTGTCTTTCATGACTCTGCTCTTCTGGTATGGAAAGTCGTGTCAGAACTGACATCAGCGCACAGGGGAGGCGTCTAAGTGGACACCGCAACTTCATCCGGGCAGCCACGATGTAAACGATGGACACGGAGTCGACCAACGCCACCTACTGACGTGCAGGGGTACTGCTAAGAGAAAAGATTCCCCGTATTAAGTCTGACGCCTGGGGGTAATTCTAAGGTAAGGAATCTAAACTAACCTATGTCTCTTACAGATACATCATTACCGAAGGTAAGTCACATGTTCATCATACTGAGTAGAGAAAGTAACTAAAAAAGTAATCTGAAAAGTAACTCAAACTGTTTTTATAAACAAATGACTTACCTGTAACCAATCCATTTGAATTAAACCTCATTCAAACTGTACTTAAATACATTATTCTTGCCAAGTGTTATAATACTTACGTGTACCAGGCCTGGCTTGATTCTAGAAAACAAAAAGCAACTAAATAATATTTTTATACAACCAAGTTGGTCTGAGTTCAGTCGGAGTGTGTGACATCATTTCTTGCCTGAGTGTGTACAATAAATGCTTAACACTACCCTCTGATAATGCCTTAAGTCAAGTCAAGTCAGAAAATTTATATAGCGCGCTACATACCCAGAGGGTCTCAAGGCGCTTGAAGAGGGGAGGGGAATTACTGGTCAAATATCCACGTTTTAAGTTGCTTTCTGAATGCTAGGTGGTTCTGAGTAAGGCGAAGGTGAGTGGGAAGTGAGTTCCAAGTTTTAGCTGCCAGGTAGGAAAAGGATCTACCTCCCATGGTGGTTTTGTTGATGCGAGGTACAGTGGCCAGGGCTTGGTTGGATGATCGTAGCTGGCGTGAGGGGGTGTAGAAGGACAGTCTTGCGTTGAGGCATTCTGGTCCGATTTCGTAGAGTGCTTTGTGTGCGTGGGTTAGGAGCCGGAAAGTGATCCTCTTATTGACGGGGAGCCAGTGGAGGTTTTTCAGGTGACCAGAGATGTGTTCGTTGCGCGGGATGTCTAATATGAGCCTGGCTGAAGCGTTATGGATTCGTTGGAGTTTTTTCTGGAGTTTAGCGGTAGTACCGGCGTAGAGGGTGTTTCCATAGTCCAGTCGGCTCGTGACCAGAGCGTGGGTGACCGTTTTCCTAGTTTCGGTGGGGATCCAACGAAATGTTTTTTTGAGCATGCGAAGAATGTTGAAGCAGGATGAGGAGACGGCGTTGACTTGTCTGTTCATTGAAAGTGAGGAATCCAGGATGACGCCCAGGTTCCGTGCGTGGTCTGTCGGGATGGGTGCTTTTCCAAGGGCTTCTGGCCACCAAGAGTCGTCCCATGCGGAGGGGGAGGTACCTAAGATGAGGACTTCTGTTTTATCTGAGTTCAGTTTCAGACGGCTGTGTCTCATCCATTCGGCTACTTCTTTCATACCTTCGTGTAGGTTAGTTTTGGCGGTGCTAGGGTCATTGGTGAGTGATAGGATCAGTTGAGTGTCATCCGCGTAGGAGATGATGTTAAGGTTGTGTTGGCGGGCGATGGCCGCGAGGGGGCTCATGTATACGTTGAAAAGGGTGGGGCTGAGTGAAGATCCTTGTGGTACGCCGCAGATGACTTCAGTGGCCTCTGACTTGAATGGTGGAAGGCGGACTCTCTGGGTTCTTCCGGTGAGGAACGAGGTGATCCATTCTAGTGCTTTTCCTTGGATTCCGATGTTTCTGAGGCGCTGTAGAAGGGTGCTATGGCAGACTGTGTCGAAGGCTGCGGAGAGGTCGAGGAGGATGAGGGCGACTGTGTCTCCATTGTCCAGTAGAGTTCGAATGTCGTCTGTTGCTGCGATGAGGGCGGTCTCAGTGCTGTGTTTAGCTCGGAAGCCGGACTGTGAGGAGTCGAGGGATTTGTTGGCTTCGAGGAAGGCGGCGAGCTGGTTGTTGACAGCTTTCTCGATGACTTTGGCCGGGAATGGAAGGAGCGAGATGGGGCGGTAATTTTTGAGTTCGGTGTGGTCCGCTGTGGGTTTTTTCAGAAGGGCGCTGAGTTCAGCGTGTTTCCAGCTTTCCGGGAAGGTGGCGGAGTTGAAGGAGCAGTTGATGACGTCTCGGAGGTGCGGTGCTATGATGGAGTCTGCTTTGTTGAAGATGTGGTGAGGGCATGGGTCTGTGGGGGATCCTGAGTGGATGGAGTTCATCAGGCGGATGGTGTCCTCAGTGGAGATTGGGTTCCAGTCATTAAGGATGTTCGAGGGGGGTGAAGGTCCAGCAGATGGTTGGGTGTGTTGGTCTCCGGGTTGGTCGTCGAAGCTGTTGTGGATGTCTGCAATTTTGTTGTGGAAGAATGAAGCTAGGGAGTCGCAGAGGGCTTGAGAGGGGGTGATGTCGTTAGAGTTGGCCGAGGGATTGGTAAATTCCTTGACGATGTTGAAAAGTTCCTTGCTGTTGTGGGCGTTGTTATCTAGTCGGTCCTTGAAGGCGGTTTTCTTGGCCTTTCGGATCAGTTGGTGGTGTATGCGGGTGGCGTTTTTGAGGGCGTCCTTGGTGTTGGTGGTTGGGTCTTTTTTCCAGGCCTTCTCAAGGGAGCGGCAGAGTTTCTTGGATTTCTTAAGATCATCGTTGAACCATGAGGCCTTCTTGCTGCCAAGTTTGCTTTGTCGTTTTTTCAGTGGTGCTAGGATGTCGGCGCTGTTGGATAACCATAGGGTGAGGTTGGTGGCGGCTTGGTCGGGGTTTGAGGAGTGGGCTGGGGGGTTTAGAAGAAGCGATGAGGAGATCTGGTCGATGGTGATTTTGTTCCAGTTTCTTTGCAGAGTTGGTTGGGGGTGGTTGTTGGGTTTGGGCTTGTTGTAGGTAAAGTGAACGCAGCTGTGGTCAGTCCAGAGGGGAGCCGTAGTGTGGCTAAAGGAGACATGGTTGCTGGAGGTGAAGATAGGGTCGAGAGTGTGACCTGCGATGTGGGTGGGGGAAGTGACCAGTTGTTTAAGTCCGAGGTTGGCGAGGTTGTCCAAAAGGGTGGTGGAGTTGCGGTCGTTGTTATTTTCAAGGTGAAAATTGAGGTCTCCCAGAAGGATGTAATCTTTGGAGGGGAGCGCGTGTGGAGTGATGAAGTCCGAGATGTCCTCACTAAATTGTGCGCGGGGACCTGGTGGCCTGTAAAGGAGGGTGCCTCTGAGTGTGGTATTGGGGTCGGTGTGGATCTGGAAGTGAAGGTGTTCGGAGTTGGCGAGATTGACGTCAGAGCTGGTTGAGATGTGGATGGATTTCTTATGGACGATAGCGAGTTCGAGGCATGTGGGCTGCTAAATTCATATCTTAGCATTAGATCGCCGCCTAGTGTTGGGCTCGGATGATTGCACATTGTTGTCCTGGAAGAGTCTTCGAAGTATCCTGAGATAGGTGGCTCCTCCCCTGGACTACAGTGCGCATGGGCATCGGCTCCATCCCCAGATTGTTTTTTTCCGCCATTGGGTTCGGATGTGGTCTCGACGTCTTACTGTCGGAACCAAGAAAAACGAACTTTTAGCGGCCAAAAGGCCTCGATTTTCTTGCGTCGGTATTGTCTGCGCACGGTCTCGAGTCTTCCGTCTCTTGGAGCCGGAATAAGCGGAGTTTTCTTCGCTCTCTGAACTTTGAGGCCTTCTCATCGCGACACGACTGCAAGACCTTTCGGACATGGAGCGGAGCCCGTTTAAGTACTGCCCGCTCTGTGGGTCCAAGTACCCACACATCGATCTACACCCCGTCTGTAACAAGTGCCTTTCGCCTGACCACGACGACGGGAAGTGCAAGTTGTGTGCACAGTTCCGCTCGAAGAAGACTCTCAAGCTTCGGCGCGCGGTGCGCTTGGAAGCTAAACAAGCGGCCCCGGATCCGGAGAACATCTTCGGCGACCAGGACGAAGAGGACCAGGGTCACCATCTCCAAATCTCCCCACCAGAGACGAGGTCGAGGCGGATCCGGGAGACGACGACGGAGTCGCGGGTCAAGGCCTTGAATACGTCGACGAGGTAGGAGACGACGATGAGATTTATGGGGCCGCGGCAGACAGCTCGGGGGACGAGCTCTGCCCCGAAGGTTACGAGGATACCGACCGGGACACGGGATCGCCTGTCGGCCTTACCCAAGACCCGTTGCCGCAAGCCACAGCCTCGCCTTCGGGCCCGGCTACGGACTTACTTGCTGAGCAGACTGTTTCGAAACCGAAACTGAAACCATCGGGATCGACATCACCTAAAATGGCCGACCCGAAAACGAAACCGAAACTTAAGGACTCGAGTGTCCCTAAGATGGCTGCCGTGCCGGTGAAAAAGACGGTGCCCGCTACCCCATCGACTCCGTCGACCTCCGGTCCGCAGAAGCCGAAGAGGCCCGTCGATTCCGATGCTGCAAAATCGAAACCGACGCCTGAGGAGGGGTCCTCCAAGAAAGATGGTCGGCACGGGTCAGCGGCTACGACGCTGTCCAAGCCCGCCAAAGTCGGCTCCAAGGAGCCTACGCAGGCACACGGCAAGAAGTCTGCGCCCCGGACTCAGGAATCGGAGGCGGTGAAGACAGGTTCCGCGCCCAAAGCGCACAAGGCCCACAAGGACGTCGGATCCGAGGGAAAGATCAGACCATCCTCGTCAGCGCCAAAACAAACTGTGAGTCAGGCGTCCCCCATAGCCGAATCACTGCAGAGAATCAGGGAGAAGGCCTTTGCCCCGTCGGCTCCGATACCATCGCCGCAGCCGCAAAAGGACACTCCAGCAAAGCCTTCTGGGAAACTTCTCTTTCTTTTGCCGCCAAAGGAGGCGCCGAAAGCATTTTCAACCAAATCGGCTCCGAAACAGGTTTCTTCACCGGCTGGCCCGCTTCCACGTCGGGTACTCGAATCAGAGGACGATTCGGAGCATTTCATCGACGCTGACACAGGCACACTGACCCTCTATAAGAGGAAAATCACTTCGGAGCCAGTGGACTCCTATGTCATCCCACTAAAAAAGAAGAGGGTGCCCCTTGACGCCTCAGGCCTCACGGAACCAATCCAGCCTCCTCCAAGACGGAGCCCTACTCCCTCCCCAGAACACTCTGCAGGTGAGGGGTATGATGAGGACGAGCAGTACAATTTCCCTATCAATGAACCTGATGCACAACCGGATTCATATGATGACACTGGTGACCAGAACACCCAAGGTGTGGGGCAGGACCCGCAGCTCTTTAATGCACGTGCATCCCCGACTGAGGACTCAGCAGGCTTTCATGCACTACTTGAAAGGGCGGCAGCCAATCATGATGTGGACATGCATGCCGACCCGGTTGAGGAAGACTTCCTTTTCGACACCTTTTCAGTCTCTGAAAGGACAGTAAAGACACTTCCTATGCTAAAAGGAGTCCTCAAGCATGCTGGGGACATTTTTAAGGAGCCTACCAGGGCGAGAGTGGTCAACCCTCGCATTGAAAAAAAGTACAGACCTGCACCTGCGGACCCCGCATACATCCGGGGACAATTGCCACTGGACTCTCTTGTGGTCGCCAATGCCAGGAAACGTGCCAACTCCCAGACAACGGGTGAAGCTCCTCCCCCGGATAAGGAGTCCAAAGTGCTAGAGGCAGGGGGCAAAAGAGTAGCTGCACAGGCATCAAACTTTTGGCGCATCGCCAATACACAGGCACTCTTGGCGCGTTACGATAGGGCGCACTACGACACCCTAGAACAGATTGTACAACACCTGCCTCCACAATTCCAAGAAGCCACCCAACTGCTCATTAACGAAGGGAAGCTAATCTCAAACGCAGCCATCAAGTGTGCGCTTGACGCTGCGGATACAGCTGCTAGAGCTGTCAACACTAGCGTTATGCTGAGACGACAAGCGTGGCTACGCATCTCAGGCTTTAAACCGGATATTCAGACAACAATTCTTAATCAGCCGGTCAATCCTGATAGTCTGTTTGGTCCAGATGTTGACACCACCCTAGAGAAAATAAAAAAGGACACGGAAACTGCTAAATCCATGGGGGCCCTGCAGTCACAACAGTTTCGTGGCAGCAATTTTCGTCGCTCAGGTGCACGTGGGGTCACCAGAGGACAAATGGGTCAACAATCCCAGTTCTCAAAAGGTGGGGCACAAACCTCGTTCACAAAACAGAACAAGGGAGGTTACAGGAATAACAGCAACAGAGGTCGCGGCAGAGGAAACAACAACCCCCGCTCCTCTACTCCAAGCAAACAGTGACTCTCCGTCACTGCCCCCCGACCACCTAACACCTGTCGGGGGGAGACTGCAGCAGTTCCTGCCCGTCTGGAGAAACATCACCACAGACAGGTGGGTGCGACAACTAGTCCAGTATGGTTATTGCCTAGAATTGAAGTCCACTCCACCCAACATCCCGCCAAGGCAAAGGCCTATGTCGGCAGAGCACTTGCTCTTATTGCAGCAGGAAGTAGTGGTGATGCTGCAAAAGGGAGCAATCGAGCAAGTGCCGGTGGGAGAGGAAGGCACAGGGGTATATTCCCTGTACTTCCTTATTCCAAAGAAGGACGGATCTCTCAGACCCATTCTAGATCTACGTCCCCTCAACCTGTACATACTATCAGAACATTTCCACATGCTTACACTGCAACAGATTCTTCCCTTGCTAAACCAAGGAGACTTCTTAGCAACCTTAGATCTCAAGGATGCGTATTTCCACATTCCACTACACCCGTCACACAGGAAATACCTCAGGTTCACTATTCAAGGCAGGCACTACCAGTTCAAGGTCCTACCCTTCGGAGTCACAACAGCCCCGAGGGTGTTCACCAAGTGTCTGGCGACAGTAGCGGCGCACCTCAGGAGGCAGAACATCCATGTCTACCCCTACCTAGACGACTGGCTCGTACAAGCCAAGTCAGAGCGGCAGTGCGCCGCGGACATGTCAACTACAATTCACCTTCTTCACGATCTGGGTTTCTCCCTGAACTACCCAAAATCGCATCTTCAGCCGGCACATGTCCGGCAGTTCCTAGGTGCAACGATCAACACCCTGACGGCCATGGCTCAGCCAAACCAAGTCAGGATAGACAGCATGCAGGCCCTGATCCAAAGGTTCAGGCCACAACACTCGCTTCCAGCGAGAGTGTTCATGCAGTTGATAGGCATGATGGCCTCCTGCATCTTCATAGTCCCTCACGCACGGCTACATATGCGCCCGCTCCAGGAGTGCTTAGCGAATCAGTGGACACAGGCTCGTGGCCAATTGACAGACCTAGTGTTGGTTACCAGTCGGGCATACGACTCTCTGCATTGGTGGACTCCACACAACCTTTGCAAGGGCCGACTGTTCCAAGAGCCTGTGCCGCAGATTGTCCTGACAACGGACGCATCTCTCCAGGGATGGGGAGCTCATGTGCTCACTTACACAGTGCAGGGACTATGGACGACGCAGCAACAGAAGATGCACATCAACTATCTGGAACTGATGGCAATCTTCATGGCGCTCAAGTCCTTCATTGTACATCTGTGCAACAAGGTCGTGCTAGTCCGGACGGACAACATGACCGCGATGTACTACATTCAAAAGCAGGGAGGCACCCACTCGCCACAGCTGTCTCATCTGGCTCAGAGCATGTGGAAGTGGGCCATTCAGAGGAACATTTTCCTCATGGCAGAACACCTCCCAGGAAAGGACAATCAGATGGCGGATCTGCTCAGCAGGTACAGCCATCAAATGCACGAGTGGGAGTTACACCCATCTGTCCTCCACCCGTACTTCCAGCAGTGGGGTCATCCGGAGATAGACCTGTTTGCCACAAAAGAGAACGCAAAATGCCAACACTTTGCCGCCAGGTTCCCTCACCCACAGTCGCAGGGGAATGCGATATGGATGAACTGGTCAGGCAAATTTGCGTACGCTTTTCCGCCAGCCCCTCTAATACCGCTGGTCGCAAGAAAGCTAAGGCAGCACGAGATGACTCTCATCCTAGTTGCTCCAACGTGGGCGCGCCAAGCTTGGTACACCACGTTCCTCGAACTCTCAGTGGTGCCGCATCAAAGACTGCGCCTCACGCCCAGTCTTTTGACGCAGAACCATGGAGAAATTCAGCATCCAGATCCGCAACAGCTCAACCTGGCGATCTGGCTCCTGAGGTCCTAGAGTTTGGATACCTTAACCTACCTCCGGAATGCATGAGCATCATCAAGGAGGCGAGGAAACCAACTACTAGAGCATGCTATGCTGCAAAGTGGAAGCGTTTTGTCATCTACTGTACAGCCAATGACATCAACCCGCTAGATGCATCTATCCCCAACATCATCTGCTATCTGTTGCATCTTTACAAGTGCAATCTGGCGTACACTTCCATTCGGATACATCTATCCGCCATAGCGGCTTATCTTCAGAACAGGCAGCACCTCTCTGTCTTCAGAGTGCCCGCCATTAAAGCCTTCCTTGAAGGTCTGAAAAGAGTCATTCCCCCAAGGACACCGCCAGCTCCAGTGTGGAACCTCAATGTCGTCCTCACCAGACTGATGGGACCACCATTTGAGCCACTGCACTCGTGTGAACTCCAGTTCCTTACGTGGAAAGTAGCTTTCCTTATAGCTATTACGTCTCTGAGGCGTGTCAGTGAGCTGCAGGCGCTCACAATCCAAGAGCCATTCATTCAAATTCATCCAAATAGGGTAGTGCTACGCACTAACCCCAAATTCCTTCCGAAGGTGGTGTCACAGTTTCATCTGAACCAAACTATTGACTAACCAGCATTCTTTCAAAACCCGCAAACGGTGGCGGAAAGAATGCTCCATACCTTAGATGTACGGAGGGCGTTGATGTACTACATAGACAGAACACAACCCTTTAGAAAGACAAAACAACTCTTTGTTGCCTTCGCACCACAACACAAAGGCAACCCGATTTCCAAAGCAGGGATAGCCAGGTGGATTGTTAAGTGCATCCAGATATGTTATCAAAAAGCCAAGCGCACTTTAACAATACCCCCCAGAGCGCACTCCACACGCAAACTGGGGGCATCCATGGCTTTCCTAGGGAACATTCCTTTAGAGGACATTTGCAGAGCAGCCACGTGGGTTACACCACATACCTTCACAAAACACTACTGTGTTGATGTGCATTCCAAACAGCAAGCTGCTGTAGGACAGGCTGTTCTCAAAACACTTTTTCAGGTTTCTGCAGCTGGCACGGGCAACCGCCGCTGATGGAGGGACTGCTATGTATTCTATGCTAAGATATGAATTTAGCAGCCCACATGCCTCGAACTGAATATGCTACTTACCAGTATGCATCTGTTCTTGGCATGTAGGGCTGCTAACATTCATATCGCCCGCCCTCCTCCCCGGTGCCTGTCGCAGCTGCAGATATACTATTGTATTTATTCATTAGCATGGACATCCTTTACACTTTTCACTCCATCTTCTGCCACAATGGCGAAAAACAATCTGGGGATGGAGCCGATGCCCATGCGCACTGTAGTCCAGGGGAGGAGCCACCTATCTCAGGATACTTCGAAGACTCTTCCAGGACAACAATGTGCAATCATCCGAGCCCAACACTAGGCGGCGATCTAATGCTAAGATATGAATGTTAGCAGCCCTACATGCCAAGAACAGATGCATACTGGTAAGTAGCATATTCATTCCTCCTCCTGTGTGGCCGGTACGGTCCTTGCGTATGATCTTATAATTTTCTGGGATGGCAATGGTGATGTCTGGGGCGGAGGAGGCGTTCATCCATGTTTCTGTTAGGAAGGCGACGTCCGGAGAGATGGTGTCTAGTAGATTCCATAGGTCAATGGCGTGCCTGTGGACCGATCGGGTGTTGAGCAAGATGCATTGTAGGTGGTTGGGGTCGGGAATCTGTGGTGTGATCGTAGCGGAGTTGTTGACGGTGCCGATGAATTTGCAGGAGTAGCATGAGAAAGGTCCATGGGTGTGTCCAGGAGCGGCTTGGACGCAGTTGGGGTAGCGGCCGGGGTTAAGGGCTAGGAGGGTGGTGGCATCGTAGGTAATGCGGGAGGGCTGGGCAATGCGAGGGCCAGGGGGTCTGGCGCTGGGCGCGGGCCAGGCGCGGACGGGCGTAGACGGGCTTACCTTTGGCGCACCTTCGGCGCGGATTGGGCGCGATCGCTGCGCGTAAACGCTGCGCGCGGGACCGGCTTTCATATATGGAAAGTGGAGGGGGAGGGGCGAGGGCGGCTCAGCTGGGAGGCGGGGCGGGTTTACTCGGACCACAACAACAAACAAAATGGCAGCGGAGCGCTGGGGGATAACGCGCAAACACAGACAAAGTTACACTGGCAATTAATAATGAAAACAGAGCAAAAGCGGCAATGTAAAATGTCTACAGAGCAAAACGCGGCAAGCAAGGCAGATTGCAGGCAATAACAGCGAGGCGCTGCACAACGATACCAGGTGTCGTCAGAGACACTGGGGAGCGACCACTCGGCTCGAGAGCGAAGAGCGAGTCACAGCGCTTAGAGGGAATGGAGCGCTGGAAGTAGTCTGTGGGAGGGCGGCTCAGCTGGGAGGCGGGGCGGGTTTACTCGGACCACAACAACAAACAAAATGGCAGCGGAGCGCTGGGGGATAACGCGCAAACACAGACAAAGTTACACTGGCAATTAATAATGAAAACAGAGCAAAAGCGGCAATGTAAAATGTCTACAGAGCAAAACGCGGCAAGCAAGGCAGATTGCAGGCAATAACAGCGAGGCGCTGCACAACGATACCAGGTGTCGTCAGAGACACTGGGGAGCGACCACTCGGCTTGCCCACACTACAACAAATGGAGAGTAGGGTATTATCTACTTTTACCTCTACCTATTTGGGGATCCTCTGGTTTCTGTGCACACTATACCATACTTTGGTATAATATATATAGAGCCAGCTTCCTACAGTATCAAACTATTCCTCTCCATAAATCCACACTGCTGCCAATGTGGGATTTATTGTACCATTTATCCACGGGGCACCTCCGAGGTGCCCCCTGGAAACCCTCCCGACCCTGGCTGTAGGCTGCCAGCCACCACCAGACATGTTTCTGGACCCCTAGGCAGGGAGCTCCTTCTCTCTGGGACCAGAAACGATGCACATCCTGGGCCAGAGGTGTTGCACCTTTTCCCCCAGGTTGGGCTAGTGTTTTCGAAGAGGGAAGCTTCAAAGGCCTGCTGCCAATGTAATGCGACCACCAGCTTCTACTGCTAGCATCAGATGCCAATCTCCAGTGGACAGCGGACTTTCCAGAACAAATAGACTCCAAGGGCACCGGATCCAGCTCGAACAGCGATCCCTGCCCGCTCTGCACCCAACACCCACGGCCTGAGTCTGAGTGGCTCTCTTGTGCAGTGAAGTTTCCCCAGCGATCCTGACCTCCACGACGACACCTGCAGTGTGAATCCAGAGGTTCCTCCTTCCCCCCCCCCCCCCCCCCCCCCCCAACTGGCTCCTCCAAGAAGACTGCAGTGTCGAAAGGCACCCCTGCTCACGAAGCCCCTGGGCCTTGGTGAGGTGCAGCCACTGGTGCAAGCCTGAAGCCTCTGTGCGAAAAGAAGAATCCCCATTGAAAATCATTGGGCGCCCAATGTCGAAATTGCTCTCTGCACCTGGCTGCCGCTGTGCTTGCTGGTGGTGAATGTTTGGTGTTTCTCTGTGCCCCCACCTGTGCTTAACATAACTCCCAAATCAGTGTGGCTCCAGGCACCCCAGTCTCCATTGAAAAGCAATAGGACGGACTCCGATTTTGACCTCTGCACCCGGATGCCCCTGTATTGCTGGTGATGCAGTTTTGGTACTCACTCGACCCTTGCCCGTTGCAGATTTTTGGTCCCGAAGACTGTAATCATAAGTGCATTACTTACCAGTCTATCCACGATATTGTTTCTCCATAGGATAACATTGAACTCTGCTGACAATTTTCTGAAGTGTCGATTTTTCATAGTGAAAAGTATTTTGATTGAAAAACGTACTTACCATATTGCGAAGATCTTGGTCTTAAAATAAAATACAAAGTAAATTTTTCTAAAATTGGTCTGGATCTCCTTCTTGAGTCGTGTGTCCATTATTGATCACGGTTGTGCAATAAATGTCTTACACTCCTCTGTTAGGCCTGAGGCTGCTCACCCACACTATCACTAATAGAGCACTTTGGACATCAGATCTCAGGAATGCCAAGGACTTAGATCTGCATGTCCCCAGTTGTTTGGTTTGTGGGTTTTTGTGCTTTATTTTTAGGGAGACACCTTTGATTCCGGCCCTCACCGGTTTGTTAAGATTATTAAAAGTATGAAAGTTCAGAGTTCTGTCCCCACATTTGAATGCATTGCTTACCTTTCAGCTCCTTTTACAGGTCTTTAACTATTCAACACCATAGACCCAGCACTTCTAAAGATTCCGAAGTTAAAAGAAAACAAAGTCTTGTAGGATAAGGTTGGCCATAGGATCAATGTTAACAAATTTAGCATGTAAAATAAAGGTTTAATACTATTTGGGAATGTATGACCCCAGAAGTAGATAGGACCTTCTCTTTTTGTGCGAGCATCAATGTTTATATTTCTATTTTACTTACCTGCCTTTACCTTTTCCAAAAGTGAAGCACAGCTTAGATGGTGATGTCACGGAGTGTTAATTACTGTACCATAATGAATCTGAGTTGCTACCACCTCCAACTCCTGCAGCAAGCATTACGTGCTCATCCTTCCTAACCTGAAGGAGCAAAGTGCCAAAAGGGAGTCATTTGGCCATCTCATTAGAATGCACCTGTATTGTGGCCATGAGACACAAATGTGAACAACAGTACCTACAATGGATACTGTTTAATAACTCCTGACTGTCTCAGGGCCACTAGAAATGGCCTTGTAGGTCCCCAGGTTTGGAGTATGTGGGGCTGTGCAAGTCTGGATTAGATAGTACTACTAGTACTGGCTGTGAGTCTGGAATTGGTTTGTGGATCAGGTTTAAGCAGCATTTACAGAGCTCTGGATAGGAGTCGTGGAATATCCGAGTTTTCTCTTGGTCACAGATGAGGTGTATTCCAGAACTCTATTTTTCCTCTTCTTCTTTATTTTGGGATAGCGGAAGTGATGCAGCAGGGCACTAAAGAGGTTCCGTAATCTCAAAAGGAGAATGGCAGCTGCAGTAACTAGTTTTGCTGCAGAGCTCTCTGGCTTCAGTTTTGGACTAGCATAACCAATGTAGTGCAAGCATGAGGTACATTGATGCAACTGTGTGTGGCTGCATTTATATGATAGGCATTGGTACGTCCTACAGAACTGAGAAAGTTTGTGTATAAACCGCTTTTTTGGATTAGTCTCCATGTTGAATGTTCTCACACTGTTGTCACATCTGTTTATTTTCTGTGAAGAATATGATGTCAGCACTTCCAGGTCAAGACCCATCATCGCTCAACAGCCTGCCTAATCAGCAGCAGTTTATCCCAGGCCAGCAGCCTATGTATCAGCAGGTGAGTTGAAAATATGAGCCAGGAGTGTGTCCATAGTGCTGCAAGTCTGAGTACATTGCTACTTATCTTGCCGTCTCTAAATATTCCGTGCACCCTGCTTTAATACTGTAGACTTCCTACCTCACTGCACATCTGCAGTAATGCGGAACATCCGGGCTGCCTAAAATCCTAAATCTATAGATACTCTTTTCCTATTCTACTCTTTGTACCTGCCCTCCTCAGCACTTCTACTTTGAATGCCCAAGTTTTCTGTTTTGGGAAAATCTCTTTCAAACTATTGTCAGAACCGGACACATTAAAAGTTCCCAGGTCCTGTCCGGGACCAGGTTGTTGGTCTGAACCCTAATTGAGGGGAAACAGCCTGAACAACGATGTTTTAACAACTAGTGGCCTTAACAACGACTCATTAACAACGACTTGCAACTGAACCACGACCACCTCAACAACTACTACATTAAACAACTAGTAGCCTTAACAACGAATATAAACACGAACACAAATGTAATGTTTTCATTTACCTTGTGAGGCCAATAGATGGCGCTATAGGATTTTCAGATGGTTTGTATGCTGACGTGTTTGTTGTAAATTCGCTTTAAATAGTGGATTCGGTTTTAATTTTACGTTTAATATGGCGCAAATTAAGATATCATTCTAGTTGGGACCACTTTCACAACACAGCTTCACGGTGTCATTCTGTGTGAAATAGGCATTTTGCAATTTTAAAATCAGACTCAATAACTCGGTTCTTAAAAAAAAAAGTAGGTTGGTGTTGACTCGTGCATCAAGCAGCTACTGGAATATGTATAATCATTTGAAGAACAGACCACCAGGCACTTCCGCATAATTTATCTGATTGTAGCAGGTTTTTTTCAATCACTACGATCGCCCTTTTCGCGAGGTTTAAAATATGTATTTTCAACAAAACGTATCTATTTTCTGCCATTAATAATGTAGCTCTGGGAAAGGCTCCGCAAAGAGTATTTTCCTGTTTGATGACCACATCCTAAAACAGGAGGCCCAGTTCGCAAAGTAAAAATAGATTTCCCTTTAAAAAAAAATCAAAACCAACAAAATTTTTATTTAATACAAGGATGAAGAAAATTACATTAAAATCAGAAAGCGTCTAAGTGTAAATATTAGAATCGTAAAAAAAGAAAAACACTGTAAGAATGGCATTTTAAAAGATAGCAGGTTTTCATTTACAAAGTTAAAAAATATGGGTAGATTCGGTTTGCACTTCAAAATAATTATTTTCGAGGTTCAGTTAAGTCGTGGTTTAATAACTTCGTGATTAGCATTGGGTCGTTGTTTAGCCTTCGTGGTTTAGGCACTCGTGATTTCAGAGGTAGTAATTTAATCATACAACCCTAATTGAGTATAGAAGGTTTTCAAATTAGCCTCCTCACTTTAAGGGCCTCATAGTTTAGAGTCCCTGTCACCCACCTAAGCCAGTCTTGTATGATTATTGAAGCCAACAAAAGATCAGCTTGAATTTTGTACTGCAATATACATTTTTTGTTTTTATTTTTGCCCTTTCTTATTTTTTGGATAATAAATGTGTTTGAGGCATATGAGCTGCAGATTCTACACTTTGCATTAGATCGCCACCTGGTGTTGGGCTAGGATGATTGCATGTTGTTGTCGTCTTGGAAGAAGTCTTTGTAGTCACAAGATAGGTAGCTCCTCTCTTGGACAACAGTGCGCATGGGCATCGGTTCCATCCTTAGATTGTTTTTTCCGCCACTAGGTTGGGATGCAACATTTCTGCTCCGAAATCTACTTTCCAAGGACTTTGACGCGCAAAACCTTCTAAAAACAACTTCAACATCAATATCCATAGACTCAACTTCATCAGTTCAATTCCGGTCGTCTACGCGGGCCGTTGGGCCTACCCACGTAGTGAGGCCAATAACTCATGTAAAGGACACCATTCAAAAAATGCCCCGTGTGTGGAGCAAAATTTCCACGCAGCGACCATCACGAGGTGTGTAACCTGTGTTTATCGCCAGAACACGACGAGTCAAGCTGCACAGTTTGTGCGTCCTTTCGATCCAAGAAGACCATTCGAGATCGGAGGTCCCGCCGACGAGACATGCAGAGATCAGCTCCGGAACCGGTGGATATCTTCGACGAAGGTCCATGTGTCCCCGAGGAAGATTCCGATGATCTCCAAATCGTATCTGAGGCAGACGATTCAGATGACTCCATACCATCCGGTCAATGCATGAGTAAGACTGCCCCTTCCCCAGCCCCAACACATAAACCAAAGGCTAAGGTCAAAACTCCGCCTTCGGGGCCCAGTCGAGACCGAGACATTGCTTCGAAAGCCCCGCCATCGAGCCTGGCTCCGAAGAAAATACTAAAGCCTTTCGGTAGCTCCATACCGAGCAAACCGCACTTGCCGATACTACCAGCTCCCTCGGCACTGAAACCGAAAGAAGTCCTGGTTCCGAAAAACACTCAGAAACCGTCGACTCCTAAAGAAAGACGGCACAGAAACCAAGGAAGCCTGTTTCCGACGCTTCCAAGCCCACCAAAACCGCTTCCAGACAAAAATCTTCGGTGCCAAAACCTACAAAGCCTGCTTCCGATGCCTCCAAGCCCTCGAACCAGGCCTCGACTCCGAAAACAATACCTTCGGTGCCGAAAACTACGCCAAAGGACTATACAACAACTCCTAAGGCTAAAGACAAGCAGAAACCTGGCCCGGAGCCGAAAAAATAGGCGCCGAAAGAGATTTCTCAAGAAGAGCTTTTTCGACCTGATCCTTTGCAAAAAAGGATGTACATAGATCCAAAAACAGGACATGTTTCCACTATGCCACATAGGAAGATAGATACAGCACCTTCAACTCCAGTGCCTGTCAAGAAGGAGGACTCTGCCACATCACCTATGCACCCTTCTTCTCCTGTACCTCCTCTTTCACCTATTCCTTTTTACATTTCACCTGCTCATTCACCACAAAATTTTCCACCTCAATCTTCACCTTCACAGACACCTCCTCAGAATGAAGATGAGTATATTATAGGGGATGGGGGAGACCCAGATGAGCCCTTTCCATACCCTAGTGATGTACCAGACTGGGAATATCCAACCCCACAAGATGTACCAGATATCCCTGACCCACATACATATCCATCCAAACCATCGCCTCCTGAAGATAAAATTGGGTTTGGACATCTACTCAATAGGGCTGCCCTCAATCATAATGTAACAATGCACTCAGTTGAGGCAGAGGAAGACTTTTTGTTAGATACTTTTGAACACTCACAAAAATCTGTTCAAATATTACCCATGATTAAAGGGGTCATCAAGCATGCCCCAGAAGTGTTTAAAGATCCTGTACGAGCCAGGATCATAAACCAAAGGATAGAAAAAAGTACAGGTCTGCTCCTGGGGATCCTGCTTACATTAAAGGACAGCTACCCTTAGATTCCCTAGTTGTTTCAAACGCTAGAAAACAAGCAAATTGACCGACATCAGGTGAGGCACCACCTCCTGATAAGGAATCAAAAATAATAGATGCTTCAGGCAAAAGGATCACTGCACATGCTTGCAATACATGGCGTATAGCGAACACACAAGCCCTCTTCGCAAGATACGACAGGGCTCATTATGACCAGTTAGAAACCCTTTTACAACATCTACCTGACCAATATAAGGCACAGGCAAATGACATTACTCAAGAGGGCACGCTTATTTCAAATGCCTCAATCAAGTGCGCTCTTGATGTAGCAGACACTGCATCTAGAGCAATAAACACTAGTGTCTTCCTTAGAAGACATGTGTGGCTACTCATTTCAGGGTTTAAGCAAGAGGTGCAAACAACCATCTTAAATCAACCATTCAACCAACAACAGTTGTTTGGTCCAGAGGTAGACGTAGCACTTTAGAAAATGAATAAAGACACTGATACTGCAAAATCTATGGGAGCTCTGCAGTCCACTCAACCAAGAGGCTCCTTTCTTCGCTCCTTTTACAGAGGAGGCTCCAAACAAACTGGAGCAGACAATTCAACTTCCTTTAAAAAAATACGCAAACATCCTCCAATAGAGGATATTTTAGAGGAGGCTTCAGAGGTAATAACAATAAGGGAAGAGGTTGAGGTAATAACAACAATCGATCCTCTTCCACCACTAAACAGTGACTTCCTTCAGCTCCCCCAACAGCATACCACTCCTGTAGGGGGGAGATTAACACAGTTTTGCAGCGTGAATCTTTCTGGATTCACTATGCTGTGCATTATTCCGCGGTCTTGTGGTTGGGTCCGGATTCGTAGTCTTTTCTTTGTTGTTTTTTTCCGTAGCCCAGGTGGGCGTCGGCGTCACACCTCCTGGGTGTATTTCCGGTGACATCGGCATGCTTCCTGCGGAAGCTCCCACTCTTGGGCGCCATCTTCAGATTCTTTTTTTCCGCGGTTGGGTCTGGATCGTTCCCGTTTGGGCTCCAGACATTTTTGGAGAAAGAAGAAAGGAAAACACCGAAATCACAAAGAAAAGTAATCTGAAGACTCCAGGGGACTTCATCGACGAGGAGTCAGCAAAGGAAAAGGCGAATTCATCGAGATCCTCGACGAACGTCGACGAACACGCGACCAGGGAGGCCCTGAGCGCTCGATGATGGACAACACGCCGTTCAAGTTCTGCCGTAACTGCCACCACAAGTATGCGCAGAAGGACCAGCACCCGGTATGCAACCTTTGTCTACCGGTGAATCACGAAAGCGAGGACTGCAACGCCTGCTCCGCCTTCACCCCGAAGACCCTTCGTGTGAGAGAGAGACAGAGGGTAGCGCACGCCACCCTGCAGGGGAAGGCCCCGACTCCGTCCCTCTACGATCTGGGGATGTCTTCCGAGGAAGAAGACAACACTGCCGCCGAAGACGACAGCTACACGGTCGTAGAGACCGATTACACAAAGACTTCTGATAAGGTAGGAGACTCTCCGGCCCCCAAGAACCCGAGAGACTCTGAGTCTCGAAAAAACGAGGGCAAGGCCCCGAAAGCGCCGACGCCGAAACACCAGGCGTCCGCGAGTACTCACAGGCCCAGCGGATCCTCTGAGAAGGAGTCCCCGGCGCCGAGAGCTGTTGAACAGCAGAAGTCGTCGAAAATCGTCCCCGAAAAGGATCGATCGACGCCGAGGGACAAGGACCCTAAACTACAGACGCCGACCAGAGACCCAAAATCCGGGTCGACGTCGAAAACTTCGGCACCGAAAGGCACGGCGCCGAGCCAACCGCCGAAGAGAGCGGCCGAACCATCCGACGCGGAACACGCGGCCGAGATGGAAAAAAGAGAAGGCGCCTCGAGGCCGAAATGGAAAACATCGTGCAGCGGAAGAAAGAATTTGACGCAAAGATGAAGGCCTTCACGATCCCTCACAAGACCAAGCCACCGGTGGTGGAGGTGGTCGAGGAGGAAGACGAGGTCGTCGAAGAGCAAGACCCGGACGTCGAAGTGGTCGACGACCAGGAAGAGTACGAGAATCCCTACGATAGATACAACTATGGGGAGGAAGAGGACAGCAGGACGGACGCAGAGTCGCCCCCCTCTGACTTACAGGAGGTGGATTACCTGGATGTCGAGACCGACAGCCCGGAGGAGGCGGTCGACACGTATCCCTCGAGGCCCTCGCCGCCAGACGACATCGGGGCCTACAACTCGGTGATAAGGTCTGCCGCAGCAGCATTCAAGCTCAAGCTCGACGAAGAGAAGCAGAAAGCAGACTTCCTTCTAGAGACATTGCTCCCCACACAAACAAGGAGCCAGTACCTGCCAATGCTCGACAGCGTCTTGGCCCAGGGGAAGGAAGCATTCAGGGAGCCCGCAACATGCAAGGCAGTAACTCCCAGAACAGAGAAAAAATACAAACATTCCTCAAAAGACCCACCCTACATTCAGGGGACGGTCTCCGCAGACTCCATTATCACGGCCACAGCAAGGAAGAGGGCTAACGTACCCACTACCTCTGGACCACCACCGGATAAGGAGAGCAAAAGGATGGATCTGGTGGGCAGAAGGATCGAACGGAATGCCGCGACCCACTGGCGCATGGCTAATTCCAACGCCCTGATAAACAGGCACATGTACCAGATCATGGAGGAGCTGGGGCAGTTGGTGAAGGACTTACCCCAGGATGCCAGGCAGAAGGCCGAAAAACTGGTTGAAGAAGGGAAGAACGCAGCAAATTCTTGCCTTAAGACGGCCCTGGATGGAGCAGACACCTCCAGCAGACTCATGATGATGGGTGTCACTGAAAGAAGACACGCCTGGCTAAGGATCTCAGGTTTCAAACCAGAGGTGCAACACAGCATTCTGAACACACCGTTCAACGGCGACCCGCTTTTCGGAACAGTTGATGAGAAGCTCAGCCAACTGAAGAAGGATAACGAAACTGCAAGGTCCATGGGAGCATTGCAGTTCAGAGGCAGCAAAAGAGGCACACCGTCACGGAGGCCTGGCGGGAGAGGTGGAAACCAGCCAGGTACATCACACCAGGCTTTCCAACAAACGCACCAGGCAGACTCGCAGGCCCAGCAGGGTCAGCAGAAGCAGTCCTGGCAATACCAACAAAGAGGCCAGTCCTTTCGAGGGAGAGGAAATGGACGTGGCCAGAATAGAAGAGGGGGACAGCAGCCCGCTTCTAAGTGACTTCAAAAAACTATGTGTGCCCACCCTCAGAAAAGATCCCAGGGGGCAGCACGTACAGAGGGATCAAGACAAGCTAGACATCTACGACCACATAACACCAGTGGGAGGAAGATTAAGATTTTACCTCCAGGAATGGAGAAAAATCACATCGGACAGATGGATCCTCAACATCATCCAATTCGGATACTGCATAGAGTTGGAGGGAAGGCCAACAAGCAGAAAACCAAAAAGAAAACAACTAGCAAGCAAACAGCTAGAGTGTCTTCAGGAAGAGGCAAAGGAACTCCTGCGGAAGCAGGCCATAGTACGGGTACCCTTCAAGGAAAGAAACACAGGAATATACTCTACGTACTTCCTGGTGCCAAAAGTAGACGAGACAATGAGACCCATTCTGGACCTAAGGTTCCTGAACAAGTTCATAAGAACGCAAAAATTCAAAATGACCTCCCTGCAAGAGGTGCTCCCACAATTGCAGATCGGGGACTTCATGGTCACAATAGACCTCAGACGCCTACCTGCACATCCCAATGAACAGAAAGCACAAGCATATGCTCAGGTTCACCATCGGAGAAAGCCACTACCAGTTCACGACACTAGCCTTTGGGCTAAAATCAGCACCGAGGGTCTTCACAAAGTGCCTCGCAGCAGTCGCAGTGCACCTACGAAGGAAAGGAATACACGTATACCCTTACCTGGACGACTGGCTGGTGAAAGCAAACTCATACCAGAAATGCAAGCAGCACGCACATACTGTGACGAGCACGCTCATAAGCCTGGGGTTCTCCATCCATTGGAAGAAATCATCAATGGATCCGGAACAAGTGAAGATCTTCCTGGGAGCACAGATCAACACCTTACAGGGCAAGGTGTTCCCCAGCGAGAAGAGGGCGAGGGCACTGGTGAAGGAAACTCGCCTCTACCGGAAGGGACAAGCTCGGACAGTGAGGACTGCGAGCAAGATCATGGGGATGATGGCATCATGCATCCACCTGGTACCGAATGTACGTCTCCACATGAGACCCATTCAAGAATGGCTACAGGAGCAATGGTCACAAGCTACAGGCAGTTGGGAGGATCTAGTGGTTGTAACGCACGCAGTGCAGAAGGAGATGACATGGTGGACCATGGAGAACATAACAAGGGGAAAGCCTCTAACGCCCCCAACGCCAACAGTGACCATCACCACAGACGCATCCCTGAAGGGATGGGGCGCTCACATGGAGGAGCTCAAAGTGAGAGGACTGTGGACGCCAACAGATGCGACAAAGCACATCAATTACCTAGAATTGAAGACAATCTTCCTTGCACTGAAAGCTTTCCAGACAAGACTGTACAAGCACAAGGTGTTGCTACAAACAGACAACACCACCGCGATGTTCTACATCAACAAGCGGGGGGCACACAGTCAGCCCCGCTTTCAACGCTGGCGCAGGAGATATGGAGATGGGCCATCCCTCTCAAAATAGACCTGCTAGCCATACACCTACCAGGGAAGGACAACATACAGGCAGATTGGCTCAGCAGACAGACATCGGCATCCCACGAGTGGGAGCTCAATGCTCAGGAGACAAGGTGGCTGTTCAACAAATGGGGAACACCATCAGTGGACCTGTTTGCCACACGCCGGAATGCAAAATGCCAAAACTTTGCATCCAGACAGCCCGAGGAGAAGTCACTGGGGAATGCCCTATGGATAGATTGGTACGGGACATTTGCTTACGCCTTTCCCCCGATACCACTGATGCACAGAGTAATGAGCAAGTGCAGAGCGAGCAACATGACCTTGATACTGGTCGCGCCACAGTGGGCCAGGCAGACATGGTACTCGCAGATCATGGAGATGACACAGTGTGCACCCCACAGATTCAGCAAGAGGAAAGACCTACTCTCCATGCAGAACGGAGAGGTGCTACACCCAGAGCCAGAGAGCCTGAGCCTAGTAGCGTGGCTCCTGAGGACATAGAGTTTGCACATTTGAGATTGCCAGAAAGCACCCTGAGGGTCCTTCGGGAGGCACGAAGGCCCAGCACTCGGAAGTGCTACGATGCGAAATGGAAAAGATTCACAATGTGGTGCACGAAGGAAAGACTTCACAATAAAATGAAGAAGGACTCCACAGTGCTAAAGTATCTGACACACTTGCTGGAGAAGAACCTTAGCTCATCCTCTTTGAGAGTTCACTTGGCAGCGATAGTCGCCTACACAAGGGGAGAAACGTGCAGGAGTTTCTTCACATCACAGGTGGTGAAGAGAATCCTAGTAGGAGCGAAAAGGATCGCACCACCCAAGCGGGTGCCGCCACCTGCATGGAACTTAAACATAGTCCTAACGGAACTCATGAAGGAACCTTTTGAACCACTTCACAAGGCCTCCCTAAAGATGCTAACTATGAAAACAGCTTTCCTGGTTGCAATAACGTCCTTACGAAGAGTAAGCGAGCTTCAGGCGCTGACGCTACAAGAACCCTACATACAAATACACAATGATAGGGTTGTGATGAGGACTGACCCACACTTCATGCCGAAGGTGGTATCCAAATTCCACATGAACCAGTCTATACAGATACCGAGCTTTTTCCAAAAACCAACAACTAGCGCAGAGCGAGCCCTGCACACACTGGACGCCAGAAGGGCAGTCATGCACTACATTGAGAGGACTAAGGGACACAGGAAAACAAAACAGTTCTTTGTGTCATTCGCAAACAGTTTCATGGGAAAGGCAGTAACCAAAAAGACTATTGCACGATGGATCGCACAGACAATTCAACTCTGCCACAAACGTGCAGGACAAGAACTAGCAGAGGGGACACGTGCCCACTCCACTAGGAAAAAGGGTGCTACAATAGCTTTCCTGGCTAACACACCCATACAGGACATATGCCTGGCGGCAACATGGGCTTCGGTGCACACGTTCACGAAGCACTACTGTGTGGATATACAGATGAACAAGGAAGCACAAGTCGGACAGAAGGTGCTCCAGCACATATTCAATAGCCAACGCTCATCTTCCACCCAGCCGCCACAGAGATGAGAAACCGCTACAAAATCTATGCACAGCATAGTGAATCCAGAAAGATTCACGCTGCAAAACGAATAGTTTTCTTACCTGTCGGTGTAGTTTTGCAGCTTGAAGATCTTTCTGGATTCACTAGCGAACCCACCCACCTCCGCCAGAAAGATGAGGCTGGAGAGAGAAGAGGTGGTTAAAAAAAAAAAAATGAAAGTACAAAGCGGTAAAATATCACCTAAATAGAACATTGCCATTACTTCGGAAACGAAAGAAACACGGAAAAAAAGAACCCGAAGATGGCGCCCAAGAGTGGGAGCTTCCGCAGGAAGCATGCCGACGTCACCGGAAATACACCCAGGAGGTGTGACGCCGACGCCCACCTGGGCTACGAAAAAAAAAAAAAAAGACTACGAATCCGGACCCAACCACAAGACTGCGGAATAATGCACAGCATAGTGAATCCAGAAAGATCTTCAAGCTGCAAAACTACACCGACAGGTAAGAAAACTATTCGTTCCTACCTGTCTGGAATTCCATCACAACAGACAAGTGTGTAAGACCGATTATCTAGTATGGTGTTACTGCCTAGAGCTTACAGCTACTCCTCCAAATATACCACCCAGACAGCGTCCAATGTCCACAGAACATCTAATGCTGCTCCAACAAGAGGTTCTATCATTGCTGCAAAAAGATGCAATAGAGTTAGTTCCATTGCAACATCAAGGAACAGGGGTATACTCACTCTACTTTCTAATCTCAAAAAGGGATGGGACACTAAGGCCAATTCTAGAATTAAGGCTTCTCAATCTGTATATAAACTCAGATCATTTTCACATGATCACTTTACAACAAGTGCTCCCATTGTTGCAACAAGGCGATTTCCTCACTACACTAGACCTCAAAGACGCCTACTTTCACATTCCCATACATCCTTCTCACAGGAAGTATCTCAGGTTTGTGCTAGAAGGACAACACTATCAATTCAAAGTCCTTCTATTCTGGGTCACAACCGTACCACGAGTGTTCACAAAGTGCCTAGCCGTAGTAGCGTGTATTAGCAACCAAGAGTTGGCTCTAATCAGTTAGGCTGAGCACTTATATCTATAAAACAAAAGAAAATGCCTGAACTGATACAGCTAGTTACACATCATTTGAATGCACCAAGGAAGAAATCACATTTCCGCCCGGGATTTTGCTAATTAATAGCGGTTTATTTGTTCATTTTTTAAGAAAAAAGTTTTTCAAAGTTTATACATGTTATGTACAATAGGACACTACACCATTAAACTAAACAATATTTGGACACTATAAATACTCGATCATAATAGTCAGACATATCACAGTCATTCAAAACTCCATACATCCATTCAAACACAATCTAGAAAAACAGAAAGAGAGAAACAAAGGTTGCTCAATAAATCAATACATAAGGTATACTACATAAATGCATATCAACCTAGAACAAAGTACACTTGAAATTAGACAAAAATCAATTGTTTTGTGAAGGACTTGTATATCAAATGTGTACAAAACTCAAGTGCAGTGTTTATCAACACTTGGGTTTTAAAGAACAGAGCAACACTTAATACAAGGGCCTACGCGTTTCGAATCCCAATCGAAGTCAAAGGGGGATTCTCCTCAGGGCCAATGGAGTATCTGGAAAACATAAGGAAGGTCTCTATGTAAAGAAATTCATGAGTGACTCCGTAAAGCTAAATGAGTGAACCACCACCAACTCGAACAGCTTACCCCACTGGTCTATGAGGCGACTTGGAAGGTGTAGTGGAGCAGAGGTATCTGCAGGGGAAGGGAATACTTGAATGAAGGGTTTTTTAAAAAAAATCAATCAGGCCAAAGCCTGTGTCAAGAGAAATGAAAGTTCGCTCTACCTGTCTAATGAAGCTGGACATCAGCGACCATAGGCTAAATCTTTTTAGCAGGTGCAGACAAGGTCTTTGCGGGGGGGGCGGTCTCACTAAAATAAAAAATTACAAGTAGAGATTGCTAATGTCCATCCTGCTACGGCACATGGGGGTCTAGGATCACGAAGATTTATCACAGGTGTCTTACCAAGTAGGATGGCCAAGAAGTCCGTTGTAAGTCTACGGCTCCAAGAAGGTCGGGGACAAAAGGTTCCTCGTTTGGTTCAGTTTAATGAGTCCTACAAAACCAAGGAGGAGTTACTTGTCTACCCATTCGAAATTGATGGGCAGGTATAATCTCATGACATTCGCAACTATGATTGAACACTCCATTTGAAACCGGGTATATGACAAATAGCAAGGTAAATTACCTGCACTGTGGCAGACACTTGGCTCAGTGAGGGGACGGGAATGTGGACCCGTGGGTTGCCATCACGGAAGGATATGGATCCTAAACGCAAAAGGACAAACAGGTTTTTTAACCGTAACTCAACAAATGTGGGGAGAAAAGGAACTGCAGAAATTACTACCAGTTCTTACCTAGAGAAAAAAATTATCGCGCGCCACAATACAGCCGACGTATAGTTCGGGCGTCTGAGCAGAACTAATCTCTCACGCATGCGCAGAACGGCCGGTCTCTCTCTCATAAATAGACAGGCGGGCGGGTGGAACACTACTCGCCCGCGCTTGCGCTTCAACAACATGGAAGGTAATAGAATTGACATATTTATTACCACACCTAACGGCGCTGTTGATGTAAAAGGCCATTCGCAAGCATGAATGCAAAGGTACTACTTAACACTATTTAGGCCAAACAAGTGTCACCTTCACACACAGAAGAGTCGAATATTTACAATGAACAGGGCCCTGTCATTTTCAGAGTTTATAAATCTCTGACAATTCATTTAGGCCTATAACGGCCGTATTAAACTTGACAATAAGGAGCGCTTCCCTTTTAGAGAGTCTCGCATCCCAGTCACCTCCTCGGGGGTCGCGTTCAACCCTAGAAATGATAGTCCATTTTAGATCTTTGGTTTGGTGGCCCATTCTGTTCCAATGATTGACCAGGGGTGCTGTTTCTACTCGATTTTTTAGTCTAGATTTGTGCTGAGAGATTCTTTGCCGGGCCTCCTGATTCGTTTTACCGATATACAAGAGTCCGCACGGGCAAAGGATGCCATAGACAACGTATCTTGACTTACAATTACTGAATGTCTCGTGTTTCCACGAGACACCTTTATGTTGAAATAGAGAGCCCTCAATGGTCGTCTCGCAACATAGACAGGTCCCACATTTATGGTGTCCTGTGATGGGATTGAGACCCATTATTTGTTGAATGGAAGGGGGGGCTTCCTTAGCTATTCCTGCTCTAACCACGTAATTAGCTATGCTCTTTTCTTTTTTAAAAGCAAAGAGTGGCGGTTTATTGAGGCCCTCGTTTAAATTTTTGACTAAATGCCAATTTTGGTTTATTACTTTTTTTAGCTGGTTGGCATTGGGGCAGAATGTCGTGACACACACCTGTCGTTTTAGCTGTGGCTTGCTGCGTCGTTCAAGGAGCGTTTCCCTGGGGGTCCAACGTGCCCTTTTCATGCAATTTGATACCAGTTTTTTTGGGTACCCTCGGTCACACAGTTTAGTCATCAAATTTGTGGCATGGGACTTGTAGTCTTCATTAGTTGTACAATTTCTTCGTATCCGAAGAAATTGCCCCAGTGGGAGATTCTCTCTTAGACTCCTCGGGTGGTTGCTAGAGAATAAGAGGGCTTTATTCCGATCCGTTGGTTTAACAAAAAGGGAAGTAGATAATTTGCCTTCGGTTGGAAAAACTTCCACATCCAAAAAGGATATTTTTTCTCTCGACAGTATCATGCTAAACTTGATGTCTGCAGTACGTGCATTCAGCCAGTCATAAAAGCATCTCAGTTCCTCTTCCCCACCTTTCCACACCATAAAAACATCATCTATGAAGCGTAGCCACACTCCAATGTGATCTTTGAAGGGGTTGTTGTTGTATACATAAGTGTCCTCATATAGTGACATAAAAAGGACTGCCAACTCTGGAGCGAAAGGACAGCCCATCGCCACCCCTTTAACTTTAAAGTAAAAATCTTTGCCAAAGCAAAAGTAATTCTTTTTAAGTACAAAGGAAGCGAGGTCAATCAGGAATTTTGTTGGCACCTGTACAGGTCTCGATCTCAGTTCCAGGAAGTAGGCGAGCACAGCCACCGCTTCATCCTGGGGGATCTGGGTGTAGAGTGAAGTGACATCCAGGGTGACCAGGATGTCACTGCCCTCACTAAACTCTATTGTTTCAAGTTTATTGATAAAATCTGTAGTGTCCTGCAGATATGATGTGACAAGGGTCATGAATTGTTTCAGAAACACGTCGACATATTTGGCAACTGGTTCGAGCAGGGAGTCGCATCCTGCCACGATCGGCCTCCCCGGGGGTTTGTTTTGGTCTTTATGTACCTTTGGTAAAACATAAAAAAGAGGTACTTTAGGGTGTTTATTTTGTAAAAAATCCAGCTCTTTGGGACCTACAAAACCTTCTTCATAACCATCTTTGATGATAGCGAAGAGTTGGTGCTGTAGTTCTAACGTGGGGTCTTTCCCGATTTTGCGGTAGCATGCCTGATCATTCAATTGCCTAAGCACTTCATTTTTATAGTCTGTTGTCTCCCACACCACTATCGCCCCTCCCTTATCAGCTTGCTTTATAGTGATGGTGGGATCACTGCGTAAATCTTGAAGGGCTTTTGTTTGTTCTTTTGTTGTATTGAATTTGACATATTTTTTCTGCTTTTCCATAGCAGAAATTGCAGAAAGTACATTTTTTTCAAAGACAATAATTTCTTTTGGTATTTTATGTCCCGAGGGACAAAAAGTAGATTTATTTCTTAACCCCGTAACTTCAGGAATTGAAGATAAAGGGTTTTCAATAAAGAAGGTTAGTAGTCTTAATTTACGGCAGAACTCGATGAATTCAGTTTTCATCCTTGTAAAATCTGTGCGTTTAGATGGTACAAAGGAAAGGCCCTTGGACAGGATACTTTCCTCTGCTGCAGTCAATGATTTGGATGAGAGGTTAAAGATGGGTGACACCATCAGTTTTGATAATGTTGGCGGCGAGTTGTCATCTCCCATCTCACTTTCGCCCTCGGTCGTGTTTGGCCTCTCCCTAAAAAATTCTGGGTATTGCTTTGTTGTTGTTGATTCTGGTTCCATTGTCGGTTCCTATTTGGTCTGCTGTTACTTTTATTGCCACTATTATCACTATCGCCGCCTGACGAAGAGGTGTCCGAAAAAGTAATGAACTGATTTCTTGACCTGCCGCGGTTACCTGGTAGAAATCGCCTTGAATCGGGTTTTGTGTAAAAGTCTACTTGTAAGAATGGATACACGTTTTCTAGTGTGAAGGTCTTCTTGTCTTTTTCAAATTGGTTAGTTTTTTGTGTTATTGTATAGTCCTTGAAATCCTGTATTTCTTTTGCAACCTTGTCTAATAATGTCTTCGCATCTGCTATCGTGGGATTGCTATTTATTTCAGACTCTAGTTGCGCTATTTCTTCCAGTTCTTGTTTGGAAATTCTAGCAGCTGTTTCTACAGTGAGGACCATAAGGTCCCTACTGCATTTTGTCTCAATCTGACTGAAGCCCTTTTTAAATATGGGGTCCTCAGTGAAGATAACTGGTATATTTTTTATCTGAAGACCACCCGGAATGGTGCCATCTCGTAAATGTTGGAGAAGAAAATGCCCGTTTAGGTCTGTTCTTATTTGCTTCTTTTTTAAGCGAAGTAACTTATCCGACTCGTTTTGTGAAGTTGCCGAGACGCTGAGGGAAACTGAAGAGAATAATGGTGGGTCACTCAACAGGTTTTTTATATGATCTTCTGAATAGGCAAAGGTGTCCCTTTCTGCCATAGAAAATTCAAAGATTCAAAAAAATAGAAATTAATACACGTCAGTACAACAAAAGACAAACAAAATGATATATGGGCTTTGGTATCTATGTGTGCCTTTCACCCCACAACAAAGACAAGAATTCAAATCTTGTCAGCCACAAAAGACTGTGGTCCAGTATAAAGAACACTTCGCGAGAAAAATTCCCGCTATAATATGTATTAGCAACCAAGAGTTGGCTCTAATCAGTTAGGCTGAGCACTTATATCTATAAAACAAAAGAAAATGCCTGAACTGATACAGCTAGCCACACATCATTTGAATGCACCAAGGAAGAAATCACATTTCCGCCCGGGATTTTGCTAATTAATAGCGGTTTATTTGTTCATTTTTTAAGAAAAAAGTTTTTCAAAGTTTATACATGTTATGTACAATAGGACACTACACCATTAAACTAAACAATATTTGGACACTATAAATACTCGATCATACTAGTCAGACATATCACAGTCATTCTAAACTCCATACATCCATTCAAACACAATCTAGAAAAAGAGAAAGAGAGAAACAAAGGTTGCTCAATAAATCAATACATAAGGTATACTACATAAATGCATATCAACCTAGAACAAAGTACACTTGAAATTAGACAAAAATCAATTGTTTTGTGAAGGACTTGTATATCAAATGTGTACAAAACTCAAGTGCAGTGTTTATCAACACTTGGGTTTTAAAGAACAGAGCAACACTTAATACAAGGGCCTACGCGTTTCGAATCCCAATCGAAGTCAAAGGGGGATTCTCCTCAGGGCCAATGGAGTACCTGGAAAACATAAGGAAGGTCTCTATGTAAAGAAATTCATGAGTGACTCCGTAAAGCTAAATGAGTGAACCACCACCAACTCGAACAGCTTACCCCACTGGTCTATGAGGCGACTTGGAAGGTGTAGTGGAGCAGAGGTATCTGCAGGGGAAGGGAATACTTGAATGAAGGGTTTTTTTAAAAAAATCAATCAGGCCAAAGCCTGTGTCAAGAGAAATGAAAGTTCGCTGTACCTGTCTAATGAAGCTGGACATCAGCGACCATAGGCTAAATCTTTTTAGCAGGTGCAGACAAGGTCTTTGCGGGGGGGGCGGTCTCACTAAAATAAAAAATTACAAGTAGAGATTGCTAATGTCCATCCTGCTACGGCACATGGGGGTCTAGGATCACGAAGATTTATCACAGGTGTCTTACCAAGTAGGATGGCCAAGAAGTCCGTTGTAAGTCTACGGCTCCAAGAAGGTCGGGGACAAAAGGTTCCTCGTTTGGTTCAGATTAATGAGTCCTACAAAACCAAGGAGGAGTTACTTGTCTACCCATTCGAAATTGATGGGCAGGTATAATCTCATGACATTCGCAACTATGATTGAACACTCCATTTGAAACCGGGTATATGACAAATAGCAAGGTAAATTACCTGCACTGTGGCAGACACTTGGCTCAGTGAGGGGACGGGAATGTGGACCCGTGGGTTGCCATCACGGAAGGATATGGATCCTAAACGCAAAAGGACAAACAGGTTTTTTAACCGTAACTCAACAAATGTGGGGAGAAAAGGAACTGCAGAAATTACTACCAGTTCTTACCTAGTGAAAAAAATGATCGCGCTCCACAATAGACAGCCAACGTATAGTTCGGGCGTCTGAGCAGAACTAATCTCTCACGCATGCGCAGAACGGCCGGTCTCTCTCTCATAAATAGACAGGCGGGGTGGTGGAACACTACTCGCCCGCGCTTGCGCTTCAACAACATGGAAGGTAATAGAATTGACATATTTATTACCACACCTAACGGCGCTGTTGATGTAAAAGGCCATTCGCAAGCATGAATGCAAAGGTACTACTTAACACTATTTAGGCCAAACAAGTGTCACCTTCACACACAGAAGAGTCGAATATTTACAATGAACAGGGCCCTGTCATTTTCAGAGTTTATAAATCTCTGACAATTCATTTAGGCCTATAACGGCCGTATTAAACTTGACAATAAGGAGCGTTTCCCTTTTAGAGAGTCTCGCATCCCAGTCACCTCCTCGGGGGTCGCGTTCAACCCTAGAAATGATAGTCCATTTTAGATCTTTGGTTTGGTGGCCCAGTCTGTTCCAATGATTGACCAGGGGTGCTGTTTCTACTCGATTTTTTAGTCTAGATTTGTGCTGAGAGATTCTTTGCCGGGCCTCCTGATTCGTTTTACCGATATACAAGAGTCCGCACGGGCAAAGGATGCCCTAGACAACGTATCTTGACTTACAATTACTGAATGTCTCGTGTTTCCACGAGACACCTTTATGTTGAAATAGAGAACCCTCAATGGTCGTCTCGCAACATAGACAGGTCCCACATTTATGGTGTCCTGTGATGGGATTGAGACCCATTATTTGTCGAATGGAAGGGGGGGCTTCCTTAGCTATTAGCCGTAGTAGCAGCACATCTCAGAAGACAGCATATCCATGTCTTCCCATACTTAGACGATTGGCTCATAAAAGCCAAGTCATTCAACCAGTGTGTTCAACACACATCTCAAACAATTCAGACACTGCACAACTTGGTGTTTACAATAAACCACACCAAGTCACATCTACAGCCCTCTCTTGTGGAGAAGTATGGCTCACTGGTTAGAGGAGGCAGACCCTGAAGCAGAGATCAGACCCGGGACCAGGGTCCAATTCCCGACGCGGCAGGGTCTTGAGCCCAAATGTCCACGGACTCGATAATTCTCGCTTCGGTGCCTACTCGAATCACGGGTTCACACTCTGCAACTCTGGGCATTAGCTTGCTTAATCTCCACTATGGCCCCCCCCACCCCGCGCGGCGGGATGCCTGGCTTTCACCTTGGGGATGCCCAGTACGGGTTATCTCTCAGGGAAAAAGCCAGGACGGGTTCCCAAAGCAAGCGCCGAGATGCCTCACGGTGATTCGAGCCCTATAAAAGAAGACATAACATAACAACATGTACATCAATACCTAGGGGCTACCATAAGCACCAATACAGCTCTAGCTTATCCCATCCAGCCAGGATACAGAGCATTCAAGCCTTAGTTACAAGGTTTCAAAACCAACACTCTCCCAGCCAGAGTGTTCATGCAATTAATAGGCATGATGGCATCTTGCATTTTTATTGTACCATATGCAAGACTGCAAATGCGCCCATTGCAGGAATGTCTAGCTCATCAGTGGAATCAGGCACAAGGACAACTGAGAGACCTGGTGTTGGTGGACAGCCGCACACATCGCTCTCTGTAGTGGTAGAACACCAAAAACTTGTCCAAAGGGCGGCCGTTCCTCGAGCCTGTTCCACAGATAGTACTGACAACGGACGCAGCCCTGACAGGATGGGGAGCACATATGCTCCACCACACAACTCGGGTAAGATGGACCGCTCAACAAAAGGTGCTTCACATCAATCACCTAGAGTTGCTGGCAATTTTCCTAGCACTATAGTCCTTCTTAGTGCATAAACTGAACAAAGCTATCTTAATCCGGACAGACATGACAGCCATGTACTACATACAAAAACAAGGAGGCACACGTTCCCTGCAGCTGTCTCAGCTCGCACAAAATATCTGGAGATGGGCCATTCCACAAAACATATATCTGCTCGCAGAAAACCTTCCAGGAGTTCACAATCAGATAGCCGATCTGTTAAGTCAACAGACACAACAGATTCACGAATGGGAACTACATCTGCAAGTTCTTCAACCATTCTTTCTCAAGTGGGGTCATCCAGACATAGACCTGTTTGCCTCACACGAAAACGCAAAATGCCCAACCTTCGCCGCCAGGTTTCCACACCCGCTATCCAAGGGCAATGCGATATGGATGAACTGGTCAGGCAGATTTGCGTACGCTTTTCCGCCAATCCCACTAATACCACCACTAGTAGTACGCAAGCTCAGACAACAGTCTCTCAAACTAATCCTGGTAGCTCCCACATGGGCACGCCAGTGGCAGAAAGAGCTCTACACACCCTTGATGTTAGAATAAGCATTACTTTACTACATTGAAAGAACTAAATCCTTTAGGAAAACCAAACAACTTTTCGTAGCTTTCTCCCCACCTCCTAAGGGTAATCCGATATCCAAAACCGGAATTGCAAGGTGGATTGTAAAATGCATACAAATATGCTACCTTAAAGCCAAACGCACGTTAACTATTCCCCTAGAGCTCATTCTACACGTAAACTAAGGGTATCTATGTCATTCTTAGGGAAAATTCCTCTAGATGACATATGCAAAGCAGCAACTTGGGCCACGCCACACACCTTAACAAAACACTGTTGTGTAGATGTGCAATCAAAATAAGCTAGTGTGGGCCAGGCTGTATTAAAAACACTTTTTCAAACTACTGCAACAGATACAGGTAGCCACCGCTAAGGAGGATACTGCTATATAGTCTATGCATAGTGTACAATCTGGAGCTCATACGCCTCAAACGGAAAATGCTACTTACCAGTATGCATCTGTTCTTGGCATGTAGAGCTGCAGAGTTGTACACGCCCACCCTCATCCCCGGATACCTCTATCTGATCCAGTATTCTCTTAATTAGTTACATCACGCATAGACATATTTCTATTTCTCACTACTACATCTAACCCTACTGGCAAAACAATCTAACGATGGAGCCGAAGCCCATGCGCACTGTCGACCGAAGGAGTCACCAACCTTGTGACTACAAGACTTCTTCAAAGACAAGAACAACATGCAAACATCTGAGCCCAACAGCAGATGGCGATCTATGCATAGTGTACAACTCTGCCGCTCTACATGCCAATAACAGATACATACTGGTAAGTAGCATTTTCCTTTCTCACACCTCGGAATGGTTAAGGGCTCATCCTAGCAGATCCAAGGTTGCTAACACTGCATTGGCATGCAGTTTTCCTCTCCTGAACATCTATTGGGCAGCCTAGTCAGTATCCTGCCATATATTCACGAAGCAACCGCTGTCTGGACAGCCAGGTTCACCAAGAGGGGCATTTTGCCTGCTTGTTATGCTGGAATTTATTTTTTTCATTTGAGTGAATTTACAGACCCACCCCCAAATAGGTATTGCTTTGGTACCTATTCAAAAGGTGAAGAATTGTTTGTTAAAAGTCTCTATCGGAAGAATAAGTTACTTGCCTTCAATAACCCTCTCTCAGCTAGGCACTCCGGCCCTGATTTAAATCTTGGCGGAGGGGAATATTCAGTCACAAACGTGACAGATAACCCCTCTGCTATGTTATGATCCCATTATATCCTATGGAGAGGTTTGTGACTGAATATTACATCTGCCGAGATCTAAGTAAGATCCTTTGTCTAACCGCAGGTTCATCACTGATCCTCCCCGTTCTGTGAATTGGGCTCTGCCCATTAAAAAGATCCCTAGTTTAGGAATTGGCACACTGGACAAACCAGTTGGATGCTGGGGCTCTTCGCCTGGTGGTGCGGACAGCCTCAAAAGCAACTGACATCAGCATTTGAGAGTGGCACCTATATTGGGACAGTACATCTTTTCCAGAGAAGAGCAGCGCTGGTGCTGAGTGACACGGCACCACCAGACGGCACATAGAGCTATTGTAAAAAAGTTTCCAGATACGGTCGGATTCCGGGTGAAGTATTCAAAAGGTGATGAACCTATGGTTAGATATTCTCTACCTGGAAGGTAGAGTAAGTTGTTAATTCATACTAAAGTTGGTATCACGTTTCCATGTAAATCAGGCCATACAGAAACCAACCTATTTCCAACAACCAAAGAAGCAGGCAGAAAAGGCCCACGCACCAGGAAGGAGGAGCAAGGGCTCACCTGTCATAGGTTTTCATTGCAAGAGGGATTGTGCAAAGGATTCAATTTTGTCAACAGGAGCTACACTCAAAGAAAGACTATAACAAGGTAAAGCAGAGCATCTCTGTCATTCCTATGAAGCATGACGTTGAACAATACATTTGCTGCCGCCCCACGGTCTTCAGTACACCTGTTCATGGAACATTAGTGTCTGGACACCCAATCAAAAAGGGAGGCCCAAGTAGGACATAACGCGTTAAAATGCTTGCAGCACCGGTAGGAGGGAGGGACTTACGGTAGTGGGGGGCAGGGGGAGAGAAACACACATCTAAGGGATAAAGGAATGTGTAGTGAGCTCTGAAAAAAACCTCACTCAATTTGCTTTAGGAACTAATGTCATGCTTGGGAACGGGAAGGGACGTTACTGTTTCCACTGCTCTAAACAATGTGTTTATGTATGGAAAATCAATAAAAGTTTTGTTAAAAAACCAAGAAAAAAAAACTTGATTGCAGACACTCTGAATAACCCAGCCACCTGGCAGAAGAAAATTCTGCAGTCTAATCAATGTATAGGATGTGAATCCAGAAAAGATTCATGGTGCAAAACAAAAAGGTTACACGCCGGTAGGAGTAATTTGCAGCTTGAAGAGTTTTCTGGATTCACATGGGACCCACCCACCTCCACCAGGTGAACTGTATTTGTAAAAAAGATTCTCAAGACAACAGAAATAATGAAGGGAACAAACACAATAAAGTGGCCAAGGGGAAAAAGAATCTGAAGATCGCGACTGAGTCGAAGGATTTCCAGGACGTTCATCTGCTGTAAGTGACTGGTTCTGGGTACGAAATAATGGCATCTTTTCGGTTATTCAAGTTGCAGTTAGAATGGAAAGATGGTTCTGTGTAGCTCGGAGGTAGCTTTAGTGGGGTGAATTGACATACTGTGATTAGGTTTACACACTGAACCAGCTTTGAATGGATTGATGGTTCGTGGCACTCCTTAAACAAACCTTATTCATACAAACCATAGATTGGTAATAACTAGCAAGGTATCAGTTACTAAGTACACTATGTACAGGGTTGGGGTTCTTCCCTTCCCTAGTCTGACTTAAGCTGACGTCTACATTGCATACCTCCACAGAAGGACTTGAATGTATCGTGGTGCAGAACAATCCATTGCTGAATTTGTAATGGTGATCATGTTGATCATGATCCTAGTGTTGATTGGAAGCTAGGTTGTCTTCTCAGCCCTCACTCATCATTTACTGCGCTTGGTCAAAAGTGTTTAGCTCTAATGTGACCAGAACAGTCTTTCTGGAAGTAACTGTAAGGTGACATATTTGGCACCAAATAAAACCTGTACACAAATTGATCGTTTTGATAGTGGCTGGAGGTGTATAGGGAAGCACTTCTGATGGGGTTTATTTGATTAACTGTACATCAAGTAAAGATCTGCCTGCTGATGCACTAGACCAGGGATCCTTAGTGCCCGGTTCCAGTCATGGCAGGCAGACTCAAATATTCAACTGTTGCATGATGGATTTTGTGTTTGTGCAATTCTGGTGAAAAAAGACACCGTACTGTGATGTCTTAGGGATTAAATGACTACTTCTGACGCTGGTCTGTTTGCTTTGCCATAGATGCCGCCTCCTGGAGGGCCTCCCCCACAACAGCAGGCAGCCCAACAGCAGCCCCCTTCACAGCCCCAGCAGGGGGTGGGCAGAGCCGAGGCACAGCTTATCTCCTTCGACTGATCTTGCTGGCAGGGGTGTGGAGGGGGGATGTTGAAAGACTCCCAAATCTGTAACACTATTGCTAACCAGATACTTTCTCTTAAACCGCTCCTGCTGAGTTACGTTAAACCACAGTTCTCGCTTGCGGTGTGACTTCTCTCAGTGAGTGTGAGGTCACTTTGCCCATTGCACATGTCCCACTTGATGAGCCTCAAGAAAACGGGTTGGAGGCACTGAGGTTTGGAGATTTTTTAGACCAAGTACCTGCTACTGTGTACTGTGTAATGTCAATATTCCCCTAATGATGCTGTCAGACTGCTCTCCCATCTGCGGTTTCTCCTTTCTCTTCCATTCCCACTTAATCAACCGTGTTTACTTCTTCATTATGCATCTCATTCTGCTCTCTTCTGTGTTTGTTTCCCTTCCTCCTACCTATCTTTTCTAATTTGTTTTTATTTTTTGCTTCCCATCATTGGCCCTTGCCTCCTTTGTGAGCACTGACTTTCCTCTTTCTCATAGTCACTGATTCCGACAGCCACATGAATTGTACCCGTCCTGCCATAACTGATTCTGTCCTCTTTTAGTCTGTCCCCTCTCTTGTTAATTTTTTTGTGCATTTATTTTCCCTTTTATCTTTCATTCTCCATCCTCCCTCCACATTTCTCTACTAACCTTCTTCCGCATACCTTCTGTTCATAACTCCCTTCTCTTTCTGCATGCTGCTTGCTTTTCTGCCCTTCGGGTCCTCTTTACTTACTCTCCCATCTCTTTCCTCTGTTCCTTCTTGTTCTGGCTTAATATTAATTCCACGGCTTTCAGATTATATTCCTGTTGTGTTCTCAGTTCATTGACCATCTTTCTTCTCTGTTCACATAAAACGGTCATAGAGTATTACATACGGAGTCCTTTTCAAACCAGTTCTTGCTCAAGCCAGCTGGGCATTGATTCTGGGTTTTCATTTTCAGACGAGGGTGGGTGGGAGGCTCTTTGATTCTGTGTAGCTGTTAGATTTGGAATCTGTGTAGTTGGCAAAGACTAAATACCACAATAAAATCTGTTTAAAAACCAAGTGTGTGTGTTATACTGAGTTATGTAAAATGGTGCTTTTCAAAGAGTTGGGGCATTGTGCATTCCACAGGCTTGAAGACTAGAAACACAAATGAAGTGACTTGTCGACTTGAACAGTGATACATTGACAAAGGCGGTGGTCGACTATTTGCAATGTATGAACACACCCTTAGAATGTTGTATATATAAGCACTTTCTGTTTTTCTTCCCTCACACTCTTGCTAGTAAAAGGGTTAGGACCACCTCCTACAGATTACAAATGTGTATAGGAGTACTTACTTGCAAACTGTCCCATGAGTACATCAATTACTTCGTCTGAGGATTAAATGCAAGTGCATCTCCTTGGCTGAGTTACAGATGTAGGCTTACCTCTTGTGTAGCTAATGGTGGCAGAATTAAATAGAAGAGACTAGAGCAACCTACAGATAGAATTCTACCTACTGGCCTGCCATGTTCCACCTTCAGAAGCACTTATTCCTTTGTGTCGGTGTATTTAGTCTTGTGCATCTAGTATCTTGGAAAAGGTGGATCATACTAAAAAAGGTGCACTAGTCCAATAAGAAAAATAAGCCTTGGCTAAGCCTGTGGATGCTGCGTGTGGAAGCGATTGGCTTTGCTAGGTATTTTGGTAATTGGGCACATACAACAGCCATCTTTGAATGGATTTTCTTACGTTTTTTGGAATCTTCTTTCAAAATGGCAGCATCACTGTCACTGTGACCTCTTGGAATGGAATTTCTTAAGGCATAAGCACATGTTCGAAGCATAGGCTGCATATTACGCACTGTTGCATAGATCGCCATCTAGTGTTGGGCCTGGTTGTTTGCACTTGTTTTTGTCCAGAAAAGTTCTTTGGAAGTCACGAGATAGTGGACTCCTCCCTTGGATCACATTGCGCATGGGCATCGGCTCCATCCTCAGATTGCTTTTTTCCACCATCGGGCTCGGATGTGTTTCCTGCGCTCCGGTTTCAAACTGAGTTTTTGTTCGGCACGCAATCCCTCACCCGTTTCTGACGGTATTGTCTCGAACGCGTTTCCCTCTCGTCGCGAGTCTTGACAACTTCGAGGTCTTCGTTTCCGGTCGTCGACTAAGGCCTTCGGGCCTACCTAGGCCTTATCTTCTGGCTCCTGGAAAGGACGCTATTCAAGAAGTGTCCTCAATGTGGGTCGAAGTTTCCCCACACCTATCTCCATGAGGTGTGCAACTTTTGCCTCTCCCCGGAGCACGAGGCCAGGGACTGTTCGGCTTGTGCCTCCTTCTGCTCCAAAAAGACAATTCAGGACCGACAAGCTCGAAGGACCATGGCTTGCTCGTCAGCTTCGATCCCAGACGACATCTTTGAAGAGGGCGTCAACGTGCCAGAACAGCAGCGGGCCGAAGAAGGTGTTAGCTACTCCGACGCCGAGGACTCCAACGTCGAGGACATAACTCCGGCACAGCGGGTCATAAGTACACACGTCTGCCCCGACCCTTCCTCGACACCCTCCACAAAGGCTTCGGTCACACCCTCTCCTTCAGGCCCGGGGGCACTCTGAGAGACTGCTTCCCATGCCCCACCTACGGGTTCGGTAAAGAAGCCTACTAAGCCTTTAGGCGACTCAGGCTCGAGTCAGTCTACCTCCGGTGCCGACACACACCTACCGGCACCGAAAAAGAAGCCATCTGCTTCCTCATCCACGCCGATGGCTGCATCGACATCCAAGCACTCTGCGCCGAAGACTGGCACCGGCTCATCGATGTCGAAAACACATTCGGAGCTGACCAAAAACTGCCACCTAAGGGCCTGACTCCCATGTTTCGGAGCCGAAAAAGCACTCTGAACCGAAAAAACAACACGTTCCGCCAACCAAGGACACTGCAAAAGGTCACGTTCCCAAGCCAAAAGAACCTAGAACAGATACCGAGTCGGTGCCTAAAAAGCCTGCGGAACCAAAAACTATGACACCGAAGGATCTGCCTTATACAGAGGAACTTTTTCAACCAGATCCTACCCAAAAGACTCTTGTGAAAGATCCTAAGACTGGTCAATTGGCTCTTCGCTCCAAGAAGCGGCCACTAGATGCGCCTACACCGGCTCCTCCTAAAAAGCGACATTGCAACCTCTCCATTAAGGATCCGTTCTCCTCCTCCTCCCCCCTCCACCACTACATCACTCTCCTGCACCATCACCTACTCCAGTAGGACGTGATGATGATGTGGATAGCGATTATGATCATGCAGGGGGAGGTGCAGATGATCCATTAGGGAACCCTAGTCCTCCTCATTCCCCTAACCCATGGGATGATTATAACACCCGAACATCCCTTATGTTCCCCAGGATGATGTATATCCCTCCAGCCCCCCCCCCCCCCCACAGAGGACACTATAGGCTTTAACCAACTTGTGCATAGAGCTGCCCAACTCACTTATGTAGGAGTTTTGCAGCAGCTCGGAGTACTTGAAGCTCCGTTATAGACCCCCGGTTCTTTTGTTGTTAGGATTACAGTTAGGGGGATACGAACTGGGCAGGTCTTTAAATTTCCCTCAGACCCTTCTTCAATTGTTTGTGTTTTACTGTTTAGAGCTGCCCAATACCATGGGGTTGAACTGAACTACACACGGACACAGTATAGGAAGATTTTTTAATGGACACTTTCGACACCACACAAAGATCCACTTCAATTCTACCCATGCTTAAGAGGCTGATTAAGCATGCACCAGTGGTTTTTAAAGATCCAGTCAGGGCTCGAGTCCACAACCCCCGAATAGAGAAAAAATATAAGGCTGCCCCTACAGATCCAGTCTATATTAGGGGCCCGCACCACTAGACTCCCTTGTAGTCTCCAATGCACAGAAAAGGGCCAATTCCCAAACATCAGGTGAGGCCTCCCCACCGGGTAAGGAGTCTAAACTCCTGGACGCCTCTGGCAAACGAACGGCGTCACAAGCAGCAAACCTAGGGCGCATCGCCAATACTCAAGCGCTGTTAGAAAGGTACGACAGGGCACATTTTGATGAGCTTGAATCCATAATGTAGCATCTCCCAGATAAATACAAAAATAGGGCCAATGAACTTATACAAGAAGGTAAAACGACACTAATACCTCCATCCGTTGTGCCCTAGATGCGGCTTATAATGCTTCAAGGGCAATTAACACCAGCGTCCTTTTGCGTAGGCATGCCTGGCTACGTATTTCAGGCTTCAAACCCGAAGTCCAGAACTCCATCCTAAATCAACCATTTGATGAGCAACACCTATTTGGCCCTAATGTTGATGTATCCCTTGAAAAGATGTAAAACGATACCGACGCAGCTAAATCTATGGAATCCTTGCAGTCCCAAGATCCCAGAAGCTCCTCTCGTCGCTCATCCTACAGAGGCACCACCAGAGGCTACTCCTTGGATAGCCCCTCCACTTCTTTCAAAACCCCTAGCCAATCCACCTTCACTAGGGGCTACCAAAGAGGGGGTTACAGGGGTAACAATAACAAAGGCAGAGGCAAAACTAACAACTCCCGCTCTGCCTCTACCCCTACCCAATGACTTTCCTCCTTGTCCCCGTCACCATTCCACTCCAGTGGGGGGAAGATTGCAACAATTCCTTCCTGTCTGGAACAAGCTCACATCAGACAGGTGAGTGCGACAAATAATTCAATCAGGTTACTATATCGAACTATCATCTACCCCCCAAACATACCACCCAGACAGCGTCCAATGTCACAAGAGCATCTATTACTGCTAAAGCAAGAGGTAATATCCCTCTTACAAAAAAGTGCAATAGAACCAGTTCCTCTGCACCAACAAAACAAGGGAGTTTACTCTCTGTACTTTCTTATCCCAAAGAAGGACGGCTCTCTTAAGGCCTATTCTAGACCTCAGACTCCTAAACATATACATACAGTCAGACCATTTCCACATGGTCACACTCCAGCATGTCCTTCCTCTTCTTTCACAGAATGACTTCCTTGCTACTCTAGATCTCAAGAACGCCTACTTCCACATTCCCATTCACACCGCTCACAGGAAGAATCTCAGATTTGTAATAGATGGTCAGCACTATCAATTCAAAGTACTCCCATTCGGAGTCACAACTGCACCAGGGGTATTCACCAAGTGCCTAGCAGTAGTGGCAGTGCTCTTAAGAAGACAGCACATTCACGTCTTCCCATATCTAGACGACTGGCTGATAAAAGCCAGCTCTTCCAACCAGTGTGTACAACACACTCACGCCACTATCCAACTACTTCACGACTTGGGGTTCACAATAAACCACACCAAGTCCCATCTGCAACCGTCCCACATACAACAATACCTCGGTGCCACAATAAACTCCTCAAAAGCGATAGGTTATCCCTCTTCTGTCAGAATAGCAAACATGCAAGCTCTTCTCACAAAATTTCAACCTGAACACCCCCTTCCTTCCCCGGGTGTTCATGCAGCTCATAGGGATGATTGCCTCTTGCATATTTATAGTGCCTCATGCAACACTACAAATGCGCCCCATCAAGACTGCTTAGGACGCCAATTGAACCATGCTCAAGGTCAGTTGACATATCTAGTGTTGGTAGACGGTCGTACTCATCGCTCTCTACAGTGGTGGAACACCAAAAACCTTTCCAAAGGGCGACTATTCCTAGAGCCAGTTCCGCAAATCATCTTGACAGCGGACGCATCGCTCTCCGGCTGCGGAGCTCACCTACTGCGACATCCACATCAACCACCTGGAGTTACTAGCCATATTCCTAGCCTTGAAAGAATTCCAAAAGCAAATATCAGGCAAGACTGTATTAGTCTGCACAGACAACATGACAGCCATGTATTACATACAAAAACAGAGCGGAACACACTCCCTGTAACTGTCTAAGCTAGTGCAGAACATATGGCGGTGGGCTATACCTCAGATCATATTCCTCTTAGCCCAACATGTTACAGGAGTACAGAACACCATGGCAGATCTGTTGAGTCGCCAAACACAACAGATCCACGAGTGGGAACTTCATCCACAAGTTCTTCAACCATTCTTTTAGATGTGGGGACAACCTCAGATAGACCTCTTTGCCACCCACGAGAAGGCCAAATGCCCAAGCTTCGCCGCCAGATATCCACACCCACTGTCCAAATGCAATGCGATATAGATGAATTGGTCAGTCAGATTTGCGTGCGCCTTTCCGCCTCTCTCACTCATGCCACTAGTAGTGCGCAAACTACAGCAACATTCTCTAACCCTCATCCTAGTTGCTCCAACGTGGGCCAGACAACCGTGGTACACCACACTGCTGGAACTTTCTGTAGTACCACACCAAAAACTATACCTATCTCCACGCCTCTTAACCCAGAACCATGAAGAGATCACACCCCCGGACCCAGCTCAGCTCAACCTTGCGATCTGGCTCCTGAGGTCCTAGAATTTGGTTACCTTAACCTTCCTCTGACTGTATGAACATCATAAAAGAAGCTAGACGTCCAACAACTAGAAAATGCTATGCAGCCAAGTGGAAACGGTTTGTAATATGGTGTCACAACAACAATATCAATCCCCTAGATGTGTCTATTCAGCACATCATAGACTACTTATTACACCTCCAAAGATGTAACTTAGCCTACACGTCCATTAGACTGCATCTTGCTGCCATAGCAGCATATCTACAAAATAGCATTTATCTCTTTTCAGAGTACCTGCTTTAAAAGCCTTTAATGCAGGCCGTAAAAGAATAATTCCTCCCAGAGCACTACCTTCACCGGTGTGGAATTTAAACATTGTTATCACACGGCTAATGGGACCTCCCTTCGAACCTTTACATAAATGTGAACTACAATTCTTAACATGGGAAGGTTGCGTTCCTATTAGCTATTACTTTTTTATGGAGAGTTAGTGAACTACAAGCACTAACTATTCAAGAACCTTTCCTACAAATGCATCATAAGGTCGTTCTCCGTACTAATCCTAAATTCCTTCCTAAAGTAATTTCTCCCTTTCACCTCAAGCAGAAAGAGCTCTTCATACTTTAGATGTAAAAAGAGCGTTTTTATACTACATTGAGAGAACACCACCCTTTCGTAAGACCAAACAACTTTTCGTGTCTTTCTCACAACCACACAAAGGCAACCCTATATCAAAATCTGGGATTGCCAGATGGATTGACGCACAAGTTACTTACCTTCGGTAACTATATATCTGTAAGAAACAGTAGTTAGTGTTAGATTCCTTACCTTATATTATCCCCAGGCGTGGGACTGGATCCGGAAAGTTTTGGGTAGCAGTACCCCTGCGCGTCGGTAGGCGTCGTCTGCGGCTCCGCCTTCGTCGGCGGCGTCGTGATCACCGGGATGACGTCGTCGGAATACTTAGACGCCGCCCTCGCGAGCTGACGTCCGTTCTTGTTCATAGCTTTCCGCGCCAGGAACGCAGAGCCATGCCAGAGACCGACACTGGTGCCATGAAACTAGGGCCCTGAAAGGGATGTCCTTAACCCTAGATATCGGTTCGCAGACGGGGAGGATGGGTGGGGCGGTAAAGAATCTAACACTAACAACTGTTTCTTACAGATAGATCGTTACCGAAGGTAAGTAACTTGTGCATCTGAAAGAAACAGGTTAGTGTTAGATTCCTTACCTTAGAATAGATACCCCAGCAATACCAACCCCGGTGGTGGGTCTGCGAAATCACACCAGAAAGTCCTGGAGAACGGAACGGCCGAAAAGCCATCTCTCCGGACTTGGCTGTCCAGGCAGTAGTGTTTAGCAAACGTGTGCAGCGAGCCCCACGTAGCTGCCTGACAGATGTCCTGCAAGGGGACTCCACGACCCAGGGCAGTAGTAGCCGCCATGGCCCGAGCCAAATGGGCGCGCAGCCCAACAGGAAGCTCCTTTTTTGCCAAGGAATAACAGACCTTGATGCACAACACGACCCACCGAGAGATGGTCCGTTTGTGCACTGCCCACCCCTTCTTAGCGCCCACGTAACCAACAAAGAGCTGGTTGTCCACCCGGAACTGGCGTGTGCGGTCCAGATAGAATGAGAGCGCATGTTTTGGGTCCAGACAGTGGAGCCTCTCTTCCTCCTTGGAAGGAGGCGGAGCCGGAAAGAAGGTGGGGAAGGTGATGGACTGGCCGAATTGATATGCCATAACCACCTTGGGCAGGAAAGAAGAACGAGTTCTCAAGACAACTTTGTCCGGATGGACCGAGAGGAAAGGAGGCTTAGAAGATAGAGCCTGGAGCTCACTCACTCTCCTGGCAGAGGGGATGGCAACCAGGAATGCAGTCTTAAGAGTCAGAAGACGGCAATTGTGAAGCGCGTCGAAATGAACACACATCAAATAGGTTAGAACAAGGTTCAAGTCCCACTGCGGCATCACGAAAAGAACAGGAGGAAACATGTGCGTGATGCCTTTAAGAAATCTATTTACAACCGGGGACTTTAAAAGAGAAGGCTGATCAGGAAGCCTCAAGAAGGCGGAAATGGCAGAGAGGTATCCTTTGACAGTGCCCAGAGCAGAGCCTTGCTGGGCCAGAGAAAGAAGAAAGAGGAGCACCTCTGAAAGGGGGGGCACAGATTGGATCCACAGCCTTTGCTGTGCACCATGCCACAAATTTGTTCCACCTGCAGGTGTATACCGATTTTGTGGAGGGACGCCTGGCTGCCAGAATCACATCACAGACTTCAGGAGGCAAGTCAAATGGCCTCAACTGTTGCTGCTCAATCTCCACGCATGTAGGTGGAGACTGGACAGGTTCGGGTAGAAGACCGTCCCCTGCTGCTGCGACAGAAGGTCCTCCTGAAGAGGCAGACGAATCGGGGGGGATCGACTGAAATGCTGATTAGCTCGGGGTACCAGTATCTTCGTGCCCAGTCCGGAGCCACAAGGATGACTTGGGCCCGGTCGCGCAGGATCTTCTTCAGCACTCGGGCAGAAGTGGTATAGGCAGAAAGGCGTACAACAGACTGCAGCTCCACTCGCAAAGAAAAGCGTCTCCGAGCGAGTGCCGCCTTGGAAATTCCAACGCGCAGAACTGATGACATTGCGCGTTCTCTTCGGTGGCGTATAGATCTAACCAAGGCTCTCCCCACTGCGGAAAGAGGCCTTGCGCCACGTATGAGTTCAGACGCCATTCGTGTTCCATCATGCACCGGCGGCTGAGTTCGTCCGCCCTGGCGTTCAGGTAACCTGCCAAGTGTTGAACCACCAGGGTGACACCCTGGTGTTCCAGCCATTGCCAGAGGCGCAGATCCTCCTGACAAAGGATCCACAACCCCACCCGCCCTGTTTGTTGCAGTACCACATGGCGGTGGTGTTGTCCGTGAACACCTGCACTACACTTCCCCGGACAGAGGGAAGGAATACCTTCAGTGCAAGCTGGTTGCCCACAGCTCCAGAAGGTTTACTGTGGAGCAGGGACTCCGCCGGAGACCAGAGGCCTCCGGTCTCCCTCTCTCCCTAGTGGCCTCCCCATCCCAGGAGGGACGCATCTTTCACTACTACGTGCTCCGGTTGGGGTAGGGAGAGGGATCTGCAGCTGACCCAATCGCGGTCCTTGAGCCACCACTGCAACTGTCTGGCAGTGCCCTCCGAGATCCGGCCCTGGTCGGACAGGCTGCCCTGATGCTGTGCCCACTGAAACTTCAGGTCCCACTTCAGAGCCCGCATCCGCCACCTGGTGTGATGCACCAGAAGGATGCAGGAGGCCATCAGATAAATTATACAAATTTGCTACCACAAAGCTAAATGTACATTATCTATTCCTACTAAAGCCCACTCTACAAGAAAGATAGGGGCAGTGGCATTTTTAGGGAACATTCCCTTAGATGACCTCTGCAAAGCAGCTACATGGTCTACACCGCACACATTCACAAAACACTATTGTGTAGATGTGCAAACTAAACAACAAGCTACTGTAGGCCAGGCTGTACTCAAAACACTTTTTCAAACTACTGCAACAGATACTGGTAGTCACCGCTAAGAGGGGGTACTGCTGTATAATCTATGCAGCATTGTGTAATTTGCAGCTCATATGCCGCGAATGGAAAATGCTACTTACCAGTATGCATCTGTTCTTGACATGTAGAGCTGCAGAGTTGCACACGCCCACCCGCCTCCCCGGCTACCTTTATCTGTTCCAGTATTATCTTAATTAGATACAGCTTACATGGACATCCTTCCTTTTCTCGTAAAGCTCCATAATTTCCCTAATGGCAAAAAGCAATCTGAGGATGGAGCCGATGCCCATGCGCAATGTGATCCAAGGGAGGAGTCGCCTATCTTGAGACTGCCAAAGAACTTTTCAGGACAAAAACAAGTGCAAACATCCCAGCCCAACATTAGATGGCGATCTATGCAACAGTGTGTAACTCTGCAGCTCTACATGCCAAGAACAGATGCATACTGGTAAGTAGAATTTTCCTTATTAATTGATGGCACCTCTGGTTGCGCAAATGAAATGGGTAAATTGTTCCCTAATACAGAGAGTTCCTCGGTTTGTCACAGGGAGCAAGTGAACGAAGACCATGTGGCCAGATATGAGAGAGGGGATTAAGGCCCTGCAGAAATCAATCTGCTGAACCTTGAGTCACCAGAAGACATTGAATCAAATAAGCCTAGCAATACATTTTTAAAATCAGTCCTAAAAAAATCCTGAATTAAATGTTCTTACAAAAATGGGGGTTGCAAAAATGTGAGGATCCTAAGGAACACTTCAAGGCGATAGCAACAAGTTGAGGTGATTTGTGCACACAAAGGAAAGGTCCGCATCAAGGATTATTCCTAAATTATGGGCTGAGTTGGAAAGCGAACGCAATTCACTGAACCCTTGAGCCACCAGCTCTGACATCAGCTCTTCTTTAACACCTGTAAGAAATAACTGCAATTTCACTAGAATTGAGACCAAATTATTTGAAGTTCACCCAGTGGCAGTAGTGGACACACCTACTAATGTGTAATTACCTATGACCAGTGTCATCACTCAATTTAACAAACAGATGAGTATGATCAGGACAAAGAGACTCCCAACAATTAATCAGTTTCACCAACCCAGCCACACATAAGTTGATTAAAGTGGGAGCTTGCATTCTGAAATTGTCAGAACTTCTCAAAAGCTGTATCTGAAAGGAAGTTCAAGGAAAAAAGCATTGCTTGGTCCAGAGTGAAAAACCACAAGCACCACTGACCATGGCATGCCCCTGGGGCTGAATGAATGTGCTTTTTTCCGCAAGTAGTATAGATACAGAAACCAGCATTTGCAATGCAAAAGGTTTCGTATTTTAGAAAATTTGACCTATTGGTATTGTAAATGACAATGCCTTTTATTATTGCAGATGTTTTCTAACACAAATAAATGGCATTGTCATTTGCAATGTCAATATGTCAAAATCTCGCATTTGCGAGACCTAATGCATTGCAAATGCTTGTTCAACGCGATCCCAGGGGAGGCATGCAGGCCCATGTTTCACCTGCTCACATCCTCTACCTGAGCAAGAAGAGGTCATACAACTCTGGTTTGAGAAGCAAGGCTGCTTGCTTCATTTCACTTACACCCAGTGCGTTAAATGGGCCAGTACTCACAGGTACTGAGTACCGGCACTTCTTATTTTTATCACTCTGAGTACCGGCACTTTTCTACTGCCGAGGAGAGGACAGGCACTCATTAAAGGATCAGTGCAATGCTGCCAGGGCTGGTAACCTGTCTGACAGTCAAAACACTTCTGTAGCCGTGAGCCGAGCCCCGCTGAACCATTCAGCGTGGGCTCCTTTGTATGATATCCGGGTGTTACCATCATACTGTGTTGTAAGGAATCGAGGCAGTCCATAGGAGGTGAGGAAGTTAAAATGGCTTTAATCCCACCCGATTCTTTTGTGCAAGTGTCTGCTTATGTGTGTGTGTTACCTGTGCGTGTTTTTGTGTGAGAGAAAAGAGGGAGGAAATTGAGACACTGTTGGAGGAATATTAAAGGAAATGTGTGGAATACTTTGCCCATCCACATCTGTTAGTTTCTTTCTGTGTGTCTGCATGCTCGAGAATATATAGTATTGTGCCAAGTAACAGCAAATAACAGTATTCAAGCTGCAAATATTACAAAACAAGGAATTATTAAAATATCACTGCGTTTGTCTTTAGTTTTGTGTAACAATTTAACCTATTTTGTTCATGGAAACCATTTCTTGTGTTTTGGCATGTGCTACAACTAGTATAGAAGTCCAAAAGTATGTCATGTCTTTCCTTTGGCCACGCCCCTAGCCCCGCCCACACGCCATATTTAAATGAGTACCTGCACTATTTTTTCCGATTTAAAGCACTGCTTGTACCTTATGTATCCTTCCGCCCCGGGGCAAAAGCACAGCTTGGCTCATGTTAAAAGTGTGAATATAGATCAAGTACTTGATACCAGTGTGAGGCAGAGTAAACCATTTATTTACGCATGGAGGGGAGCCAGGAAGGAAAAATGTACCGCTTAGCAAGGAGCAATTGTTCCGGGAAGAGATCGTTTCTTGATCCACCATTACTCCGTTTAAGGTTTCTTGTTTTCCTTCCGGGCTCCCCTCCACGTATAATTAAATAGTTTAATGGGCCTCACGCTAGGAGAGGAAAGGTCAAAGTTGCCTGATATTCATTTCATTAAAGTCAGGAGCCTGAGAATGTAAACTAACAAGAGCAGTACTCGCCATGTGATCACCCTGAAGCTCACCATGAGCGGCGGCCGCCCTGCAGGGATGGCTTGGGGGAAGGGCCAGCGTCCAGAGCCCCCGCTGCACTCACTGTGTGGCGGTCACTGCCACACGCTGCTAACTTACGGGCGCCCCTACTGCTCGGCTAAAGTATCAGCAAATGCGCAAGTTGTGCAAGACCCGCATTTTAAAAATATCACATGCACTGCCATTGATAATACAAGGATTTGCAATGCAATAGGTGCAACTGGTCTTTTTTTAGAAGTTGGGTCGTCTAAAGAAAGTGGCGTGGCCTTTTAACGTGAATGCACGGCATGTGATCTTGCCAAGCTGCCCCGGGCCCACAAAGGGGGCCCTCCTAAGAGGGCGGCCACCCTTAGTGCCACAGAATGGCACATTCACCAGCAGTGTAGTGTTTGGGGGACCCGAGTGTGTCCCCCTGTGACGTCCCTTCCGGGAGGAGGGGAGAGGTACTTATATCTCTCCCGCCATCTGAGTGCCCTCTTTTCCTGCTTCTGGTCGACGGTGCCCCTCCTGCCTGGCTGCCCTGATGCTGGTTGCCTTCAAGCACGAGGTGAGTGATTCCTCCGGACCCTTGCCTGGGTGGCCCCTTTGCCCACAGTTTTATGCATCCTGTCCCCCATGTCTTTGTTGGGGGGGTGTTCTTCCCTTAGTGGGCCTTTCCCCGTCCGGTTTCCTTTCCGTCGGTGCATATTTGTCTTTGCAGCGGTGGGGGGCGGGCAGCAACGGGAAGTTGGTGTCGGGTGAGACGCTGCCTAGGCCACTCCGCCCTGGCTGGGTGGAGGGGTTCTGCTGCGTGCGGCGACCTTGTCTGGGGGGTGGAGCTTTGAGGGGCAGGGAGCCTTACCTGGTCCTTGAGTTTCGGGGATCCTCTCCATTATTTGAGGCAGGGCGGGTGACGCCCTGGGCTGTGTCGGCGGTTTCCTCGCTCTGGGTCCGGCCACGTGAAGCGGTGAGGGCGGTGGGAGGGGTCTACTTCCCCAGGCAGCGCTCTCGCAAGGCTTGCGGGGCCCCTGCCCCCACCCCCACTAGGGCGGGGGATGCTCCCTCTCCCATCCACATTCATCGCGGCTATGGCTGTTTCCTCCCGCACCCTGGGTCCGTGGTGGGGCGGGCTGCGGCTCGTGTTGTTTGGGCCGTTCTCCATGGCGGCGCCCCGGGCTGTGTTGGCACCCGGGTCCACATTGGCCTCGTGCTCATTTCCAGGTGGATACCACGCGGTAGGCGACCTCCCCCTCCTTCCAGCTCCAGGGGTGTGCGGGCAGCACCTCGTCCCGGGACCGGTTCGGGAATGCAGTGAGGGCGAGGGGAGGGGCTCCATGCTCTCGGCAACGCTCTGGGCCTGGCATGCGGCCCCGGCTCCCTCCCCCAGCGGGGCGGGGGTGTGCTCCTTTTTTTCTGCTACTCTTCCTAGCGGCAGCGCTTGTGCTGCACCCGTTTTTCCAGGTGCACGTCCCCGCTTGCCTGTCCACTCTCCCAGCCTTCTCACACTCGTCTACCCTCGGACCCTTGGCTCCCCCCCCCTTCCCCCCCCATTTTAGATACACGTGGGACTGGCCGGGCTGGCCTCTGGGGGGGAAGGGGGGGAGGAGCTAATTTTCTCCGGGCCTACAGTGGGGGGTTTTCCATGCAGGGACAGCTACCTTGGTGGTGGGGGTCCAGTTTCACTGCTCCTTGGCCTGGCAGGTACCTGTAGCGGCCAAGGAGGTTATCTGGAGGAGAGATATCTTCTCTCTGCTCTTGTTGGGTCAGGATGGGGTGGATGCCAGAAAAGCGGGGGTGAAGGAGGATGACAAAAAGGTTAAGTACCAGCCGTGGCCAGAGAAGACCATAGAGAACTGGCTAGACGCGTTTGCTATTCTGTCCGCAGTCATCCTGGAGAAACATCCCGAGCAGGGGCAGGGCTCTTGCAATACGGCGCGCTAATTCGCAATGAGGCGATGAAGTGGGGCGGCCAGGGCTGAGTGAACTATGACGCAGTTTAGGAAGAGGATGTCCTTGTGTCCGGACAAGCGTTGGGACCAGAAGGAAGTACAGCTATGGCTAGATCACATGGGATCACGCACGCTGCAAGGATCAGGGGCACAGCCTAAGAGCCAAGGGAACAAGGAAGCAAACAGTAGTACCTTCCACGCGGAGACACGTGGTGACAAGCAGTCCTTTCGGGGAGGTAACAGGGTGAGCGGGAGCAATAGAGGGGGCTTCAGAAGGTCTCCCCCAGGGACCTGCCGTTTGTTCAACACGGGGTCTTGCTCATGGGGTAAACATGTCAATTTTAGCACGCATGCAACAAATGTGGGGGGCCCCATCCAACGGTTACTTGCCACTCTCAGGAAGGGGGTACCACCAAGGGTAAACAGGACAATGGAAGTTAGACGAGGCAACCTGGGTCCTTCCACCCCCCCTCTCCCCCACCTGATTTAGCAAGGTTACAGTCCCCACAATTTATCCTATCCAAACCCCTCTCAGGTCCCACTGCAGCCCAGCCCTGGGAATGTGGGGGTGCAGTTAAGGGCCCTTCGCCAGTCAGTTTGTCGAACCTTTTGCCTCTCCTCAGACAGTACCCGCTCACACAGGACAGTCCGATGCTACTGGCAGGATTTAGCGAGGGTTTCAAAATCCCTTACGTGGGACCCGAAGGGGACAGGGAGGCCGATTACCTCAGGTCAGCCAAGGAATAGCCAGAGGTTGTTAGGGCCAAAGTAGAGAAAGAGAGGGCACTGGGGAGAGTGGCGGGCCCTTTCCTGTGACCGCCCCTAGACAATTTTGTGGTTTCTCCTCTGGGGGTAGTGCCCAAGAAGGAGCCGGGGGCTTTTCGCTTAATCCACATCCTCTCCTACCCGAAAGGGGGCTCAGTCAACCATGGGCTGGAGGAAGGTGCTTGTTATGTCACGTATTGTACACTGGACGTGGCTTTGGACTTAGGAGGGCGGGCAGGGTTGCCTGGTTAGCCAAAGCAGACATCGAATCGGCGTTTTGCTTACTACCAGTGCATCCAAGCAGCCAACACCTGCTAGGTTTCAAGCTAGAAGGCAGTTACTTTTATGACCAGTGCATGCCCATGGGTTGCGCAGTGTCATGTGCTTAATTTGAGGCATTCAGTAGCTTCCTTCAGTGGGCTCTCCAGACAAGCTACGGGGTCGTAGGGGTGTCACACTACCTGGACGTATTCATTGGGAGAGAGGGGTCACAAGAATGCAGCAATGCCCTTAGGGATTTCGAGCTGCTGACCAGTTATTTGAGGGTCCCTCTCGCGCCTGGAAAGACGGAAGGTCTGGCGCAAGTGTTAACTTTTTATAGGAATCGAACTTGACACCATAGCAGGGGAATCCAGGCTCCCAGCAGACAAGGTTCAGGACCTTGCACAACACATCCAATCAGCCATAGGTCAGGAGAAGGTCACTCTGGGTTTCTTGCAGAGCCTCTTGGGCAAGCTCAACTTCGCCGCCAGAATAATACCAGCTGTGAGGGTCTTTGCACGTAGGATTGCCAGGACAACAGCGAAGGTTAACAGGAAGCATCACCTAGTTAGGCTAAGCAAGGGGATGAAGGAAGACCTGAGCATGTGGGCGAACTTCTTGGAAAGCTTCAATGGCTTTGTTTTATGGAGGGCGCCTGGGGCAGGGACTCCTGAACTCACCTTGTTCACTGACTCATCTGGCAGAGAGGGCTTCGGGGTCATCTTGGACAGAGTGGTGCGCGCAGAGATGGCCCAATGTGTGGCACAGGAAGAAGATCATGGCCAACATTACGGTCCTGGAATTGTTCCCAATAGTGTTGGCTTTCCACCTTTGGCCCTCTATTCTGGCGGCACGAAGGGTCCTTTTCTGGTCTGACAACCTGGCGGTAGTGCAGGCCATCAATTCGCAGTCTGCGTCCTGCCCCCTTGTCTTGTGTCTACTGAGGGAGCTAGTGAGGGTGTGCCTAGTTAACAACATTGCGTGTAGGGCACGACATATCCAAGGGATATAGAACACAGCGGCTGATGCTCTTTCTCGCGTTCAGTGGCACAGGTTTCGGGAGGCGTGGCCGAGAGCGAGGGATGAGATGACCCCTTTTCCAGCACACCTATCGTTCCTACTGAATCCGAAATGCGCTTGAGGGGGCTGGGCGAGCTGGCCTTAGCACCCAGGGCCATCAAGCGGTACAGGGCGTGTGTGGAAAAGTTCTGCACAGTAACCGGCGCATGGGAAGAAGGGAGGCCATCCCTGGAGAGCAGGACTCAGGACTTCATTTTATGGGCCAAGGACCAAGGGAAGAGTCAACCGTGGATTGCTGGACACTTGTCAGCGATCAGCCACCATGCTAGTTTAAGGGGGCAGGTAGAACCCACTAAGTCTTTCTTGATCTGGTCGGAGCTCAAAGGCTGGGCCAGGAGTGAGCCACGAGCACCTGACAACAGGTCAGCCATAGATTTCGAGACACTACAAGGGATGCTGGATTGGGTGGACAGGGCGACTCACTCTGCTTTTGAGGCGGCCCTCTTCTCTGCAACCTTTAGCCTGGCCTTCTTCGGGGCATTTAGAATGGGGGAACTGGTAGCGAGGTCAAAGCCGGACACATCTGGGGTGGCGTTGAACAAACAGGATGCTGTGTTGGAAGGCGAGGCCCTCACTGTAAGGCCACGTAGATCTAAAACGGACCAGGCAGAGGAAGGAAGGGTTATTGTGCTGAACAAACTAGAGATCGCCAAGTATTGTCCAGTGCACCTAGTCTCGTCTTATCTGGTGCTGCGCCTCGCGACAGAAGGCTACATGCTTATGCACGCAGACAGTACACCCTTGACCAAGTATCTGGTACAGCGCATAATGGAGGTGTGTTTAGAGCTGTCGGGCAACAAGATCCAGGGCAAATGTTTTTGCAGCCACTCTTTCAGAATAGGGGCAGCAACCACGGCTTTCAAGGCAGGCTTGACGGGGGAACGAATCAAACAGGTGGGGCGTTGGAAGTGCAACTATTATAAAAAGTACATACGATCATGAGGGACACCAGGCAAATACGGATCAGGGAAGAGATGTAGTTGCGTAAACAAGGGTTGCGACATAGGATGTCTGTGTATCTGTTTGATATTGTGTGCAAGTGTAAAAATGTGGTTGTTGTGTTATGTTTAATAAATCGGGTTTCAAACTTCTACATCTTCATTTGCCAGGAAAAACAGTCTGGGTGATGGGCCATTCTGGAGTCCAGAGGGTATCTCAGTGGGCGCAGAGCAGAAAATGGAGGCACGGGTTCACAACCACAAGGATAATTTGGCTTGGGACACCAGACATGCGTTGGAATAGCTTGAAGAAGAAAGTCCTACAGAGACTGGGGGGTGGGGGTGACTCTCCGTCCGACGTATTAGTAGTACACCTAGGAGGGAATGATCTTGTTCCCCTGGGGAGAAGGGACCTGCTTCACGAGATGAGGGCTACCATGTGTGAGTTGAGCAACAAGCTGGGGACCTGTGAATTATGATGGTCAGAAATTACGCCTAGGCAGGTATGGCACGGCGTGCGGTCAGGGGAAGCCATGGAGACCTTGCGCAGGAGGCTGAACAGCGCAATGTGTACGTTCATTGAGCAGAGGGGTTTTCGGTTTATCCGGCATGGGTTGCTACATGCTAAGTGCACAGGGTGTTTCGATGCTGATGGGATACACCTGTCCAAAGTGGGTATGGACTTATTTTTGCTGGATCTGGGGGGAGGCCTTGGAAACAGCCGGGTGTAAGTGAATAGGGCTATATGGTGGGGGGCCTTGGGGTGGCAGGGGCCACACCCAGGGCTGTGGCGGAGTTACAGGGTGATCCAAAGGCTGTAAGGTACAGAAGGGTACCCTCTACAGGAGCACAGTAAGGGTGATAAAGCCAATTATCCCCAGGGAGGTCATCGTGTGGGATCCTGGAGGAGCGACGGCGCCCCGTTAGTCCCACAGGCGGTTGTGGACCTGAGCAACCGGGGGTTGCCTGCAACTCTCCGGCCCCCCCCCCCGTAGCGGGGAGGGGCGAGAGTAAGGGGTGGACTGGCGGTCCGCCGGAGGGAGGGGCTATCCCCTCCCCCAAAATGACACCACCTGTTGGTTAGGGCCACCGGGTTTTATGGCTCATCAGGTGAGCAGGCGGCAAGGGGCTGCCTGCCCTGGGATCGCCCGTAAGTTAACCCACCATGTTGGCATATTGTTATGCAACTAGACCTGCAGTAATTTTCTCCACCAAAAATGTGTTGTCTATTTATTACATTTATTGCTGTGGGAGGGCTGGGGAGTGTGCCGATATTGGCACTATTGAAACAACAAGAAAATTAAAACAAGCATTGCGTCAACACTTGATGTACAGGGCTCCGTAGTGAAACACGGAGCGGTGCCACGCCGTGTATATAAAAGTTATGCGGGTGATAGCTTGTAAAGCGCATGGCGGCCTGAAGGTTGCAGGAAAGCATGTTGTGCCTGCAGTAGTTAACGCATTAAAGTAAAGAGTCCTTACAAAATAAATAAGATGTACCATGCATCAATAGAAGTAAAAGGGCCAGTCCTCATGGGAGGTTACAAATTCAGACAAGACGGCACTTAAGGAGGGACTAGCAAGCTTATTAATCAATCAGAAGGCAGCATTTAGGAAGGATAATGACGCAAGCCAATGACAAATATTGGTGGAAAGTGGGCGGGGCTTCAAGTACATACTCCAATACAGCATGCGTTGCAGAGCGAGCAGTGCATGCGCGCTGCTGCTAGGCTCGACCTAAAAAAGGATGACCAAACGTTTCGGAGTTTAGTATCTGGAAACAAATCTTTCAGTTATAATATCTAGGGTCTGGCATGTGCCTCAAAAGTTCGAGCCATGCCTTCTAGAAGCAGTAGTAAGACCTCCGACCCTCGGTCTAGGTCCACTCTCTCCCCGCTGTGCCGTCTCTTGCCGCCAGACCTGACCTCCTCCTTGGGAGGTTCGAGGCTGCTGCCCGCTCCTGCGCCTGCTGCCCACTCCAACTGGGACCAGACTGCCTGCAACCACCGTAACCTTTCTCAGACATTTTTTTTCTTATTTTTTTCCCCTGTTGTGTCACTGTTATTGTGCCCATCTGTGTCTTGCTCTAATTCCACCACTGTTTTTATTTTCTCGTGCCTGCCTGTTCCTTTTTCTGCTGCGGCCCCACCCTCCCCCCAGAAATCCCCCCTGCTCCCTCCTCCCATCACCCCTTCCCTCCCACCGTCCCTACTTAATGGGGGTTGCTGCGTGGTCCCGCCGCTGGCGCACCAAAGGAAAGCCGATCTGCACCCGTCCGCGACCCGGCCAGCACCAGGAAACCTGGACCTCCCACTAACCATCGCTACGACACCACCACCCTCCTCGACCCAGGAAGACTTAGAGAATGCCAACATGCCTCGCCGAACACGACCCACGGTAAGTTCTCCTGTCGCCTGACCCTCACTGCCACCCCGGCCTCCAACACTGCTGACGCCAACACCGGCGACACCCTAAAATGTATCCTCTGACAAATCTTATATGTCACTATAGTGCCCTTTACCATCAAAGGACACGATAAGTGATAAACGGTCCATAGGCGAACATAAACTGGCACTCGGGCAAACCCGAGGTTAGCCGCTCCATTATGGTCCTGCCTAAATAGATTATGTTTATTATCAACCAATGTGCCTTCTCACCCCTGACACAAATCTCGTGTCGAGGGCGAAGTGGCATGCACCCAGGTGGGTCTGTTAAATGTTACCCACCTGGTTGCCCCAGCTTCTCTGTAGTATGGCTGGCAGCCCATGCTTGCTGCCGCAAGGCAGGATTCTGACCTCCTTCCTGGCAGTGTGAACACTCCCAGGAGTTGGAAACAAAGGCCCGAGCAGGATTCAGATCACACCTCCTCCCTCTCAGCATGGTTAGTGAAATGGCACATCAATATGGTAAGCTTCCAAGCCTGCACCACTTCAGATATGCATCAGAGCTGATTCCCAGAGGAGGAAACATTTGCACCTGGGCAAGTGAGAAATTCGATAGTAAAGGAGTTGTAAACCCCCAGAAGGCTAGCCACACCTCTAGTGCTGACAGCCTGGTCTGTACACTGAAAGAAGGGTTCTGCTATTTTTAGAAATGGCAAAATAGAGGGTACTTGGTAGAAAAGATGATCTACACCCCAGGATGTGGTCACCTCAGGAGCAAATTAGCTGTTGGGGCAAGTAGCACCCACACCCCTAAATCTAGGATTGAAGGGCTACCCCTGACAACAGAACCACAGTTCTGAACAACCTGCATCGAAGAGGACAGAAGAAGAGACCTGTGTCTGCAACAATAGGACTTGCACAAAACACAAGAAGGATACTCTGTGTGCACCTGTGGCACTGCTCCTGGAACTGCCTAGTTGAGACTCGCCCTAGGCTAACTCTTGGTTTCCCCAGACAGAGGGACCCCTTTGGAAGCCTAAAGCACCCTCAGACTATGCTACACTAGTAGTAGTATTCCCCTGCAAACTGCAGGTAAAACAATGCTCCGAATCCGAAGAATCGCTAGCTATCGGGTCCTCAGTGGGATTGCCCAAATCAACATGGTCTAGTGCATTTTGGGTACTGTAGTTCTGCCTTCCACTTAGTTACAGTTAAGTACTGTTTCCCAGTACTACCAGATGTCAACCTCTTTCCAAGGATCGCTGCTTCTAAGGCTTGTTGATTGCCAGTCCAGCAACCAACCACTTCACTCGACGATGCACCACCTAAAGGGAACTCCTGTCCACTGTTGTCAGCAACCACCCCTTTGTGATATTTTGCATCTTGTTCCCCCGCAGCACTGTGTAAGTTGTAAAAACAGCCCTCCTGCAACTCGCGTTCAGCAGCAGGGACAGCCAAGACAATTCTTCACCCGGGCTCCACGGGCCAGGTAAAATTTATCTGACTGGCGTGGCCTGGTCCTGAGACATGCATCACCTTTACCCTGCAAGTGTACCCCGCAAATCGACCTACAAGTGACCGATTGTCACTAGTGTTTTTTTCCATTACCCGCAAAGTTACATTTTCATTGTATTATTTTGCACTGATTTTATATTGCTTCTAAAAATCTATAACTCTGGTTATATGCATGCTATTCCCTTCATTTTGGTGTCTAAATTATGATAAAAATACACTATTTTTATACATTGGTGTTGGATTTCTCTCAAGTCATGTCAATTACTTATGGTCCATGGTGGTACTCTTAAATGCTTAATACATCTTTCTTTAGTAAAATCTGACTGCTCTTTGCCACACTGCCACGACTTAGCTAAGTATTTATTAGTTTGATTGCAAGCACCCTCTTTGGGGTTTGTGACGGTATTGCATGATGAAACCTAACCAGCATCACCACATAATACTCCACCTTCCTACATTGGTGGTAGCGGCGGGATCCTGAATCTGTGTTTCGCAATACCATGCAGCCCTAAGTGATTATACACGAGAAATCCACTTAATTGATGTTAGCATCTAAAGTTATTTTTTCAGAATTTTTTACGATTTATTTCATTTGGATTGTTAGGTCCCTGTGTAGAACCTATTCCAATAGTACATTTAAAAGGCTTGAGTGAGTTAAGAAAAATTGTAAGAGGTTTTTTCTAAATTGTTTTTAAAATCAAAGTCCCAACTTTCAGGTAAACAGTTGGGCAAAATCGAGGCTGCAAAGGATTTAGACTTATTCGTCATCCCAGCTCTGGGGACCAGTGATCTGAGGGTTTTGGGCAAAGAAAGGGGATTTAGCTATAGGGTTACAGCTAAAACTAAGGAACGAGGGGTCTGCTCGGCGCTTGAGCAAAGGATTGATATGGTGACGTCTGAAGTCACCCTCATACGGACCGATCTCTACAACATGGGCGACCGAGTCAAGGAGACCGAAGACTCAGTGAAAGCACTTCAACCTCAACAAAGTCCCTGGAACAGACTGGCAAGAGGTTGCAGGCCCAAGCATTGGACTTTTAGGCAAAGCTGGAGGACTATGAAGGGCGCGCACGTCGACATAATGTTCAAATTTTGGGGGTTCCGCAAAGTTGGAGGGACAGGCCGCTGATTTGTTCATTGAAGACTTAATACAGAAGCACCTGCAGCCCCCGTCCCTCTCAAAATTCTTCTCTGTGGAACAGGCTACCCTATTCCCCCCCCACCCCCAAACCGGGCGCTCCTCCATGACCTCTGCTGGTGAGGATTTTTAACTTTCGCAACAGAGATCACCTCCTTCAAACAGCAAGAGCTACCCCACCACTTAAATTTGAAAACTCCAACATAATCTTTTTTACGAATTTTACTTACAAAGTGCAACTGAAACGGAGATCCTTTCTCGAAGTTCCACAATCTGAAGTCTGCTATGCTCTTCCCGGCCAAGCTGAGGGTGCTCGCTGAAGGGAAATCATGGTTCTTCCAGACTCTGGAGGAGACCTGGGACTGGCTGGAAGGTTGGCGCACTTCCAGTCATCGCAGGCGTTCTTCTCCAAGTCAAGTGCCACTGGAGAGATCTGATCGAGTGGGGGTGGGAGGGTGTTTGATTCATCGTAGACCACCACCCATGATGGTGGCTCATTCTACCACTCTCAAGCAGTTACGGCCCTGGCCTCCTTGTAGGACCGGTTTGTGACCATCGTCCCTCTGGGGCACAGGTGACTGGGTTTGATGAACGATTGTCGAACTTTATGCTCCTCCTTCATACTTTTGACATACAAGGGTTGCAACCGTTGACTATCCTGGTTTTGGGGCAGCTACTGTGGGTTGTTACAGGCAGTGGGATCGGCGATTGGGGATGAGTGGGTATCACCCCATCTACAATACATGAGATTTAATGTTCTATAATTTGGGCACACATAGCCGCCTTTGTGGGGGATGTAGGCCTCACTCTTGGGTGGTTTCGGCGGTGTTATGTACCCCTCTACACAGTTTCTCTGTTTTGGGGGGGGTGGGGCGGGGCAGTTTTAAGTTGCAGGGAGGGAGGGAAAGGGGGGGGGGGGTCCCAGCGAGTTTCATTGGGTTTTATTGTAGTCTTTGGATTTGTTTTTGTGCAGTCTGATTCAGGATGTCACCTGTAACATAATTTGGGTTGTCAATAGCAAGCTAAATATCTTTTTGTGGTCAAAAAGTGCAAAGTATCCACTTTTGTATCTCGCAGCACAGGGTTGTATTGATTTTATTGTCCCACTGCCCCTGGGAGAAGCGGGCATCTAATTATACCTGTAATTGAGTGTTGATCATAATACCACCCCACCACTGGGTCTCCTTAAATTACTCTAATGGAATGTGGGAGATCGAATTAAGAGGGGTATAGTTCAACAATATTTAAAACGTCATGCTCCTGACCTTGTACTACTCCAAGAAACACATATCCAAGGTACCTCCTACTGCACACTCAACAATTGGGGATATAAATTGATAGCTCATGCGGGTTATGCCCGTGGATCTAGGGGGGTGGGCATTCTAGCACAAAGTTCCCTCCCTTTCCAGGTACATAAAGTCACTCACGACCATCTTGGTCGTTTTGTTACGGTGTCTGGCCAATGAGAGGGTAGGTCCCTCAACGTGACCTTCTATCTACCCCCTAAACTCCACTCCTCTGCTTTGACAGACGTAGGCCAACATATGCTGGGTTTACCTGAGGGAGATTTATTAGTGGGGGCGACTGTAATGCTGCCTTGAACAGCTATCTTGAGCGCTTACCGCCCAGGCGAGGGAAACTATCAGGGAAGCAATTGGCAGATTTTCTGGGGGTCATGGGATTGATAGATGTATGGTGTGTCTGCTACCCCACAATTAGACAATACACTTTCCACTCCGGGGTTAATGGGAGTCTGTCATGTATAGATGTTCTTTTCTGTAAAGCCACCCAACTTTCAATGTTCGGTTAGATCTCCTTCCTCCCAGGGGTACCTCTGACCACTCTCCTATTATGACTCAATATGGTGGCGTATTATCTCCCACTCACCGCAAAATGGTTCTCAGCCCTTGGTAACTTAACATTCTAGTGATACGGGACACTTTGACGAAGAACACCCAAAATTACTTTGTTGAGAATGATGGCTCTGTCGAGTCAGATGTAACGTTATGGGAGGCCTATAAGACAGTGATGCGGGTGGTGGCCATGGCAGGCCATAGGAAAGAAAAGCGTAAACAGCTGGAGGAAATAGAGAGGGAGGTGGCACTACTTGAAAATGAATTGGTGACATCTGCATCCTTACAAACCTCACATAAACTGGCTGTAAACAAAAATAATATAGAGACATCGCAGATGACGCAGCCAGGACCCATTGCCGGGCCACTCAACACTGTGTGTATGATATTGCGGACAAAACTAGTAAGCTGTTGGTGTGGCTTGATAGACGAGAATTAGCTAATAGATGGGTGGCTTCAGTTGTAGATCCAAAAGGAGTGAGGCAGCAGGACTGAACTGGTATTGCGAAGACCTTCGCCAACCACTTTGAGCAGGTTTATGGCCCTTCTTCCGCATCCACCCAGGACGCAGCAGCCAAATTACTTTCCACTCTACCCCTGCCAGTATTAGGTCCCCAGATGTGGCAGACCTCGATTCCGCCTGACTCCTAACGAGGTATCTAAGGCAATCGGAACATTGCAATCCGGAAAAGCCATGGGCCTGAGTGGCCTTCCAATTGAACTTTACAAAGCTGTCTCCTCGACGATTGCCCTGTTTCTCGTACAAATGTATGCTGAGTGTTACTCGCGGTATCTTACCTGAAACGCAGAGATTAGCAAATATTGTTGTTATACACAAAAAGGGAAAAAACCCCGAGCAATGTTGCTCCTACAGGCCTATTTCTCTCCTGGACCGGAAGTCAAGATTTTAGCCAAAAATGTGGCCCTCCGCTTCTCGCCCTATCTCCACAAACTGATTCACCCAGACCAGTCCGGCTTCATGCCTAATAGGAACACCGCGCTTAACCTCTGTCGCCTCTTCGGGGTACTGGGCAGGGCCTCTACCATACAAGAATACTCCGCGATTGTTGTTAGATGCCAACATGGCTTTTGATATGATAGACTGGCCTTGCCTGTTTGCCGCACTCTAGAGATATGGATTTAGTGGTCGGTTTTTATCCTGGGTACATCTTCTCTATTCAAAACCTTTGGCTCGAGTCACAGTTAATGGAAGCAGGTCAGAAATCTTTGAGTTGGGAAAGGGGACGAGGCAGTGCTGTCCCCTGTCCCCACTGTTATTTGCTCTGCTGCTTGAACCTCTAGCTTTATGGATTAGAGGTGACCCTTTATTTGGGGGCTTAATTGGTCGCTGGAATGGTCAGATAAAATCTCCCTCTACGCCGATGACATCCTACTCTATTTAGCCAGATCCTGACCTTCGATTCACAGGATATTACATATCTTTGCCCTCTTCCAAAAATATTCTCGTTATCTCATCAATTGGGATAAGTCGCTGGTCTACGTTTTGAGGGGGGAACCTCCGCTCCTTCCCACTGGTTGCAACGCTAAAATAGTTACAGACGATTTCTAATATATTGGCATATGTATTACACGAGACGCAGGGGTCTACCACCAACGCAATCTCTTACCTCCCCTACAATGCCTTCGAGCCGACGTGCAGCATTGGCAAACACTACCTCTTACACAACTAGGTAGAGCTGCCCAATATAAAATGATAAAGCAAAAGACACAATTGATGGACGGAATGCAGAACAAATCAAAACATTCGCCCCCAGTCAAGAGATCTGGGTTAAATCCATAACTCTTTTGCTCACCATGCCACCCCAGTTTCGACCTGGCCATATGCAAATCAGTCTTGACCCTGTGCCTCATGGGAACAGTCCAGACTGACCTGCCAGGCCAGGTCCTCCCAGGACCAGAAACAAGCATCCTGGGACCGGTTTCTGGGTACCTGAGCATATGAAGAAGACCTTGATTGAAGGATTTGAACTGGTTACTGACGAATACAGATTGAAGTTTAGTGACACAATAAAAGTCAAAAACAGACATGGGTGAACTTTGTGGACTCTTCAGTCAAAGCACTAGAAGCCTGGATAAAATATAATGAGGTGGACACTAATGATGGGCTGTATAATTTAATTATGACTTAATTGTACCACAGAAAAATTGCATCAACATTTGGTGGATTTCAAGTTGTCTTCTTCTCCCAGAGAGCTAGGGAGGATAGTTGACAAATGGGTCAGAACCAGGGTGTCCAAAAAGACCCATGGTGGGAGTGATCACAAGAAGGGTTCTTAAACTTCCCAGCAGAAAGAAAGAGGTGGGCAACAAACAGAACAAAAACAAGGAGCTCTCTAAAAGCCCCCAAAGTTCGTCTCAGGAGGGTGTGCCCAAGACTTCTCCCAGACCAAAGGCAAAGGGTATGAGGGTAAAAACTGAGATCCAGCAAAGGCTTCTGAGTTGTGTCATGACTGCCATCAGGCAGGTTATAAGAAAGGAGATGCAGCATGCTCTAAAACATCCACCAGTAGTGGACAATCCAAGGGATTGGATTGCATAAGAGTGAGGGTGGAAGTGTACTTTAGATAGGCAAGAGGAAGTACAGAGATTACTTTAGTTTCCCTGGGTAGGGTGGATAATGAAACCCAAGCTGGCGTTCTTCCAAGTATGAACAAGTACAGATAAAGGCCTAAAATCAATGGGTCTGTGGTAGAGGCTTCAGGGGATACAGGTGCCAGTGTCAGTAAGGTGGCTGCTACACTGGTTTCCTCAGACCAAATGATACCTGTTGTTAGTCACCAGGTAACCAAAGCTGACAATGAGACTAAGCACCTTGGTAAGCTTAGAGTAGGGAGGGGTTACAGGCCCAAAAAGGTGGTTGTGTCCCCTGCCATCCCAGTGGAGTGTCTGCTGAGAAATGATCTGAAGATTTCTGCTTGGGAAGAAGTTGAAAGGAAGGCTCATGCAGAAATACTGGGTTACCACAAGATTACAGGCAGCATACCAGGAAAGCTTGGATCCTGAAAAAGTGGACCACGCCCCCTAAGGCAAAGGGAAGGGCAATAATTCTGCTAAGGCAATGTCTAAGGTCACAAAAGCAGGAGGAGAGTTCTCTTGAGGTAGTGCCCTACTGTCTGAGGAGGGAACTGCAACCGCTGGAGTCTGGCCAGACCTGACAGAGCTCCTATGTACAAGAGGACCAAGGCTAAGGGCAGAAGCAATGTCCTACTCTTGAAGGCCTTAAGCAGCAAGCTGCAAGGCAAGAGGAGTGCGATGTCTTTTGACTCACTACTGGGAGAATGGGCTTCTGTCACTGAGGCTAGGGACCCTGAACCAGGAGCAGCCAGGAGAATGGTGGTCCCCTAAATGTACCGAGGGTTAATTCTGACCTTGGCCCATGACATCCCCTTAGCTGGACATCTGGGACAAACCAAAACCTGAGCCAGATTGGTTGGACATTTTTATTGGCCTCAGATGTCTTAAAATGTGAGGTTTTGTTGTTCCTGCTTGAATTCTCAAGCCACTGGCAAGACAGGCACACAAGCAAAGGCGCCTATAATTCCACTTCCGGTGTTTGGGACTTCCTTTGAGAGGGGAGGGATTGACATCGTTGGTCCCCTTGACCCTCAAACTGCATCTGGTAACATGATTATTCTAGTGGTAGTGAAGCATGCCACTAAGTTTCCAGAGGCAGATCCCCTCAGGACTGTCACTGCCCCTGATAGAGGGACAGATTTTTATCTTAAGGTCGATGTGGGATGAATCTGGAGGGAGCTAACAAGTTCACCATCCCCTATCACCCTCAGACAAATGGTTTAGATGAAAAGTTCAACAAAACTATGAAAGGCATGATAATGGGCCTCCCTAAAAAACTCAGAATGAGATAGGATGTCCTATTACCTTGCCTGCTATTTGCCTACAGAGAGGTGCCACAAATGAAGCTTGGATGCAGCCCTTTTGAGTTTTTTGGGCTATCTTGTAAGGGGTCCTCTCAGTCTAGTGAGGGATGGATGGCAGAACCCTCTCAGAGAGCCTAAGCAGGACACACTGGACTATGTACTGGGCCTGTGTTCACTTATGGCTGTGTACATGAAGAAGGATATAAGCAACTACAGGCCAGCCAGGACCTTATCAAGCACTGGTGAAGTACCAACCAGGTCAGCTGGATATTGGACCCTGTGGCTCCCAGGGCCCTCCAGGACAAGTGAACCGGACCCTATTCAATTTTGGAAGGGGAAGTCACCAACTTGGTAGACTTAGGCACCCCTAGGAGTCCTCACAGAGTACTCCATGTGAATCACCTAAAACCCCACAAGGACAGAGCTGACATGGCCATGCTCATGGTCACTGATGGAGGACAGGAGAAGGAAAGTGAACCCCTCCCTGACCTACTGTCAAACAACCCACAAGATTGGTCAGTTGAGTTGGTTGTTTTGTCTGACACCCTCGCTGCACAACAGCAACCTGACTGCAGGCAAGTCCTGGATCAGTTTACTGAGCTCTTCTCTTTGACCCTTGGTCAGACATCATGGTGTACCAATGACCTGGACACTGATGACAGCCTCCCTATCAAGAACAAAATCTATAGATTGCCAGACCAAGTCAAAGCTTGCATTAAGACTGAGGTCAGAAAGATGCTAGGGGTGATTGAACCCTCTGACAGTCCCTGGGCTGGGCTAACCCAATGGTACTGGTCCCAAAGCCTTATTCAAAAGGTGGGAAACCTGAAATGAGATTATGTGTGCATTACAGAGGTTTAAATGCTACCAAAGCTGATGCTCACCCCATTCTAGAGCAGATTAATTTATTGACAAGCTGGGTGCCCCAAATTCTTAATGACTTTTGGTTTAACATCAGGGTACTGGCAGATTGGACTCACACAGGGAGCACAGGAGAGGTCAGCCTTTTTCAACCCCAAAAGGCCACTTCAAAATGTAAAGGTGTGCCTTTTGGATTAAATAAACGCACCTGCCACTTTCCAAAGGTTGGTGAATTGACTTCTCTCAGGCCTCGGCAACTTCAGTGCAGCATTTTTAGATGATATAGTTGTCTTTAGTTCCACCTGGGAGGATCACCTGGTCCACTTGAAGGAGGTCTTACAAGCCCTGCTTCAGGCAGGTCTAACTATCAAGGCCCGTATGTGCCAGATAGGGCAGAATTCTCGTGTGTACTTGGGCCACCTTGTAGGTGGAGGCCAAGTCCAACTGTAGTGTAGTTCCTATCATCCCAATAGGCTCTGCGCATTGGAATAATACCTACAGCAGTAAAGGCCTAGACCAGACGTTAACTAGGTCTACTACTGTCGATACTAGACTTAAAGTTTTGGGTTTGCCAGCTTAGCTCAGAGTTCACTAGAAACTTTCTCGAATGTTCAAGGAGGACTTAACTTCCCTGATTAGACAAGAAGGGATTTAGTTTCTGACAACCATAGAACATGACAACTTTGCTCTCCCCTAATCAAGAGTATATCTCGAGAGTCGTGTGAACAAAAGGCAATTTATTTTACTCAGTCAGTACGTGCATTCTTAGTCTCATCAGATTGTAGAGAAAAGGAAGAGACGGGCGTGTTCAATAAAAAGGTGTTATTTATTGATCAGTCTCTTTTCTCGTACAAGAGAAATGGATCGATATTATTGCAATACTTATAGTTAAGTAAAGTGCATACATTAAAAGCAATAGTATAAAATAATACTGTAAAAACATTGATATGGTTTCTAAGCCATAAGATGTTTTAAAATGAATAAAATATATTACATACACATATACATTTGACTAAACGTACTCAACTGGTGTTTCTAGATACGCCTACCCCGTGTACCTGACCTAAGCCTAATACGTGGGCGGGAATAGAAAGTTACAGTTTAAGTTAAGTTTGTTTTTGCCAAGTGAATACCTAAGGAATTCTCTGTGAGGGGTTATTCAGTTCTGTACCTGGAAGTTAGGATGAATGAGGGATGGTATCTCTCGTCTCTGGTCTCGATATTCCAGGCTGCCTGCGAGGGCTACCCAGAAGCGCCGGTGCTGGATTTCTCGGCAGGAGAAAGCAGTGCGTCTCTCAGCGCGTCAGGAAGGCGGGGCTGCGCCAGCGGGGTCTGCTCTGCTCTTCGCTTCGGCAAGTATGGCTGCTCCGTCTCGTCACCACGCGTGTATTTGCATAGGGCAAGATCGGTAATATTTATACCTTTAAGGTGCCGAGATTGACGTAAGGATGGACATAGATACGTCAATAAGGATGTCATACGACTTGCTCGTTAGCACATTCTTTTGCTGAAGTTCTCGGTGAAATCAAAACAATGGCCGCAGGGTTTTGCCCAGGTTGTCATAGGTTTGATTTGTTATGAGAACTCCGTATGCCTTATCAGGGGCTGGAGGAATATCGCTTGTCTAATTAGATCGCAAGCGTTATGACCTAATCAGATAACACGTTCCTGTGCCGTAGTGTGACTGCGTCAGATAACGGTATCTGCATCATGGGGATTTTCTGCCTCATGGGCTGATTACTAGTTAACTTGTTAGTTTGCTAACCAGAATAGGGTCAGGAATAGGGGGATCGATTCAGAACCTATAGGAATACATCACACCCACTCCACGCTAACTATGGTCATATTTACTAATCTATGCATAGTATAACATAGTACAACATACTATAGAGTATAGTGTATACCTTACCACCCCAAAATACATAAATGCATTTTGAAATTTTCAAATATACGGAAAAATTGCAGTCATATGTATTGTATGCACTCAAGCTATGGAATAATGCTAAAGTAATCACGCATTTGTATACATTATTGCTTATTTGGTATATGAGAAATTACACATGAAATGGCTCTAAATACAGAAAAAAAGTTCGAGACCATTCCATCACAGAATAAAATATTTATGAACATACCAGCGGGCAGCTAATGTCTATATGCTATCTAAAATTTAGAAACCTTAGTTCTCTAAGAATAGTTCTTACTTTAAGCAGAAGATAGTGTCCCGAAAAATATGCAAAAATATTTTGGGGCTGCTGAAAAACTTGCTGTCCGTGAACTGGAGGGAAAATTGTTCATGTGACTTTATTTTTAAAGTTGAAGGCCGAATTCAGGGAACGCCGTGTGCGAGCTTGCTCAAAAGTCTCTATTTCTGTTCTGGAGAGAACATCATATCATTTAGGCTTTCGAAAAAACTGTCAACAGCTTCCTGGGAAAGTTCCACTAACTCGGATATAGGTGTAATCATGCATTCATGCGCATGATTGTCTCCATTGACATTCTGATTCGCATTGCTGACAGAAGGTCGTACCTGATCGATGCTGCTTTCATCTTGAACTTCACTACCCATCAATCGTAGTGGTGAAGCTTCCACGAATGCCGTCATCAAGATTGGTAGCCTTTGAGGGCAGCACAAAGCATGAACCTTGATCGGGCTCAACAATGTTTCTGCATCCATTGGCGCATCCGATTGTAGCGTCAGACAGGTGTCTAACACGCATTCTTCTCCGCACAGCAGACACCTTAATACAGGTAAAACACATCTTTGCCACATTGGTCGAAATGATAGAAACCAAGTCATGTTCAGGTCTCTAAGCCGGGAGAGTCCCAGGATTTTTTATATCCGGTCCCGGTATCCAATGGCTAGGATTGTTTCTTCCCTTGTCGCAAGAGTTTTGTCTGTGACATGGGTTGCCATATCGAAAAATAAGGACCAAGAATAGGATTCCTGCAATTAGTCCCAAGATCAGGGGAAGTCCGCCAAAAATCGAATGGACGAAATCTGGAAAAATACCCAGTATGGCTTTGAATGGTGTTAATGCCATCGAAAATACTGTCTTAAATACCTTTGAGACCCCATTGGTATCAGAAATATTTAAGATTTCATTAAGGATTTCCGCGAAATGTATGGGGGAATTAGTTGATAACAATGAATGTATCTCTGCAGTCGTCCTTGCGACTTGGAGATCATATGTTTCTTTTGATGACGAGAGCCTTGTAGGCGTCTGAAGAAGCACTGTTTTCATTCTGCTTAAAGTATCTATTCGAATAGAAGTAATTTTCAAATTGGGCCATGCCCTTGCCTCCCTGTCTGGAAAGGAGCTGGGGAACAATGAGCGTCCACAGCACTTGACCTTCGCAGTCGTAGTTACTAGATAAGGAGTCCCGGGCATAAGACTACAACATCTGCGGTCTACAATTAGAATGTAACTCCCATTATAGAGTCTTTGAAAGAATGGTTCTATTTCTGTTGCAGGTGCGCCTTGCTGGTGACATGAAAGGTTGTATGAATTCCCTTCACAGGCTCCATGCAAACTAATTCCGTTACACAGAAGTGTGCCACTTAGTGACATCGCACAATTGTTGCCACTAAGAAACACTTTCTGTCCTTTATTACTGACACATGCATGTGAATAGGGCAGGTTCCATGATGTTTTTATGTACCCCCTTCCCAATTTCTCGTACATGCCAGCCTGTATATATTTTTGGCAGTATTGAAACCTGAAGGTTGAAATTGGAATATTTATTATCCCATGTATTATCCATTCACTGACAGGTCGTTCTGACATTGTCACTGGTAATCTTTCTAGTTTTTCAATGCTCAAGATTGTATAATCAGCACCCTTTTGCGCCATACTGATTTGTCTATCAGTAAGGTTAAAGATTTGGAATAGTGACGTTGTGTTGATTAAACGCCAAGGCACATAGCCTGAACGCAGATTTTGTAACGTCCAGCCAAGCTGTACTATAGAACGCAATTGAGACTGACCGTGTTGTAGCAACAGTAAGTCCTGCGATAATATGTCGATTGCTGAAGACACAATGCTGTCCAAAGAAAAAATTCTGGAGGACAGAGTCATTAACCCATTGTCCACTACAGAAAGTGATTTTTCCAAATTAATACGGTCAATTTCCCGTATTCTCTCTGCTGTCTCAATTTGAGTAACCTTCCAGGCCTCATTGTATGCTGCATATACAGAGGCTGCTATGAAACGTTTTTGACGCTGTTTGCGTGGTCCCATTATGAAATCACGCAAGTCAGCACCATCAGTAAGTAAAGTTAGGTGTTGCTTAATTTCTGCCAGTGTGGAAGTTTGTAGCCACTGAAGGCATAATTTGCCCACACTGTAGGTTGTTATTATCCCTGGGTGATGTCTTTGGGGATATCTAGGGTCTGGCCTGGTCATTTTGAACCCCTGTGTTTTATTCAGGAATCTGTCTTGACAGTTATTAGTATCTGTGGGCCAGATCAACCACTGTTTCCAATCAGGATGTGTTCTGTTTTGGTTTAATATATGGTTTACGTCTATCTCTTCATCTGTAGAAGTGTTGCTAAACATTGCTGGCTTTGGAATAGACGGTTTATTTAAATCTTTGATTTTGGCTAGGCCAAGACAGGTGGTTTGTTGAACAGTGTCATTTAAAAATATCATTTGTTCTGGGATCATGCAGGCTCTAAACAAAGCTTCTATACCCTGTACTTGCCAATCTTTTGTACCCCAAACACTTTTCAATTCAACATTTTTGTCCCAATAATCAAATCCAAAAGTATTCATTTGTTCAAAAAAGGAATCTGAATATATCAATTTTGTGTTTGTTATCATGGTCTTGGTCCCTGTTTTGTTTGACAATTTAAAATAAAATGTTTCAGCATTACTTATGTTAAAACCTGAAAAGTATGAATATTTGTCATAGAAGGTTCTTGAGCTCCATTTTGGAGGTGTTGCACAATGTTCCCATTGATTATAATTTAAAACATTTCTAGGTTGTGCAGATTTATGTAGAAAATGGTTACCATAGTGGTTATAACAGTACATACTATCATAATTTGTAGAACCCTGCAAATAATCATGTTTGGTAAATTTAGCAGACATTACTAAGTCAGACATCATATTATTAATGCTTTCGAAGTCCCAATCATCAGCAAATGAGTTTGGTTTTACAAAGTCACTCAAGGAGATCTTAATTTGGTGTGGATATTTCAGGATCTCGACCGGACCATAAATTTCATAGTCAGTGTTGTCCCATGCTACCCCACCCGGTATAGGATTGGCTGTGAAGTTGGCTGAAGAAAGTTCTCTTCTCTCGACGTGTGAAGATGTGTGTGGTTTGAGGATCAAGTTGATTTTCTGACTTGCTGTGTCCATTTTAGCATATTTTCCCTCAATGAAGCGTCCCAAAGTTAGTACCATGATGAGCCAAAGTATGAGGATAAATGCACCAAAACCCACCCAAAATTCAATCCATGGAGAAATCAGATATGTTTCTTTTAGTTGTTTTATCTTTAAAGGTTTTTGATGATGGCTGTGTCTTTGATTCACTGAAGCCTTCAGAGGAATCATCGAAGTTTATGAAGTAGCCGGATGCAGTTCTGTCAATTGTTCCAATTGCTTCAGGATTACTGTTTCTTGCATTTTCGCTTGGTACTTCATTATAGATTGGTGTGTCTCTGCTAAATGTTTTTATTTGGGTTTTCAGAGGTCTGAGTTCTATTGCTTTGTTGCATAGTCCTTGTTGTTCTTCTGTAGGCGTTTCGAATGTGATGAGCCTCTTCGTTAGGACCTCTGTACTGGTAGCAAACCTTGGTGTTCTGCTACTTATTGGGAGTCCACTTGGCCTACTGTTTGTTATCGGCCACATGATTGTGGTTTTACCAGGTCGATGGATACAACTCGGTTCTCCTTTTTACCAGCAAGTGGCGGTAGTACAACTGATCTTGTCCCGTTGACAGACAAGACAGGAACTGCTTTTCTGTAAGAAGGCCCAAATTCCTTCTTTACCGCGATCTTTTCCCTGACTAGATCCCCGACTTATGGAATCCAGACAGGTCTTGCTGGGACAGGTGGTGGTTCTTCAGTGGTTGTTGGCTGTTGTTTCAACTTTATGTTGCTCAGGTCTTTTCTTGTTTTGTTTAAGTCCTGTAAAATAGCCAAACGGTCTTTGATATCAAAGCTTTTTTCTTTCACCACTGAAGTCTGACTATCAATGTCAGAGATCAACATCCTAGTTCCAAATAATAATTTGTACGCACTGAATCCCTTCAGAGAATTTCTTGGCAAGTTATTTAGACTACGTTGGACACTTATTAGATGTTTGACCCACCCAGCTCCCGAACCTAATATCCTTTCCGTTATAGATTGCTTTATGCCTTGGTTTTTTCTTTACACCATCCCGTACCCTCAGGAAGGAAGTGAGAAGATTCCCGCTGGGCCATACTCATTTGGTCATTTTTTCCCCTCAGGCTGGAGGGCTAGAGTGAAAACAATGGTCAAACGTAGCATGCTCTTAGCGTATATGCCATTTAGACTCGCAAATCTTTGTATAACAGTCCAGACGTCAGCCGAGTGCTGAGGATCTACATTATAAGTGGAAACTAGCCTGTATATGTTAATCGCAAGCCCTGCTCTTTACTCTTGATTTTTTCTGGAGTAAAACGGCGAGGTATTAAACTGTTTCTCTCCCCACTGCGATCTCTGTTGCAGTTTGGGCAGTTTTTTACAAACATGGTATGATGCAGGCTCATGCCTGGCCACCAGTACCTTGATTGTAATTCTTCCAGAGAATCTTTTAGTTTGAAGTGTCTGAGACCCTCGCCCATATGTGCGTCTGCAATTAACAAGTTTCTCCTGTCCATGTTTGGAATCACTCCATCCCCCACTCCAGGGATTCGAGCAAAAGGGACGGAGTTTGCATCGATTATGTATGTATAATTGAGTGGATAGTTGATCGGTAACGCTGAGCAGTCGCCTTTTGATGACGTTTTCACCGCCAGCACTGTTTCACCGTCAATGTATTTTAATGTACGCTTTTTTCGAACTACGGGAGCCGATTTAGTGGCTGCCGCGCTGGCTGTTTCAGCCAATGAATTCCCTGCAACGTGAACGCCATCACGCTGATGACTCAGTGAGTGTGTCACGTGAGTCTTTGGTAGCTCTTTCTGTAATAGAGCTATTTGGTCCCAGAGCAGTTTTTGCTTTATTGGTGCATCTGTGTCATCTTTGTAACCGTTTTGAATCCATGTCTGCAAATCCTTGTTATATGATTTGACGCAGTAATATGAATCTGACACTATAAGTGTCGGGAATTCGCGATCCGCATTATCTAGCGCCATTTTCAAAGCTAATATCTCAGTTTGTTGTTCTGAGTTACTTTCTACTGAGTGTGTTTTTGTTAATAGAGGTTTTAGTTTACCTCCGCGCCACACTTCTTTTGTAATCCCACATGTGGGGTTGTATGCCTGTTCTCCCCAAACGGGGGGTTGAGCATGTCCGTCTGTATAAATTACACAGGCGTAATGTCGTAAAGGCAGAATGTCGATTGGCAGAGGATATGTTTTTTCATATTCTAGATTTTCCATTTCTTCTAGTTCTGGATCAAAGTAATAGTATACTTTGTCCGTTGTGATTGTATTCACCCATTGCATCCATTCTGGATTCAATGTTGTTGTTGGTAAATTACACGGTGTTGTTAGTGCCTCAAAGGCTGATTCTGCTGTTCTGACTGTGATATGTCTACCGTCAGCTTGATCTTTTTCTCTAGCTATTGCGGTTTGAACTGCATGAACAATTTTTTCTTTGTTGCTGAATTTCTGTTCAGCTTCTGTGTACAAGTGTGATTTGAATGCAATTGGTACCTTTTCTCCCTCATTAGAGGTTAGGTATGTGAATCCGCATCTCCCTGGGATGACTCGAATCACAAGATTGCGTGTGTTATCACGTGTTTCTAATTTTGTTTTAATTAGCATGTCCGTTTGTAGGGATCTCAAAATTTCTGTGTGTATTTGAGTCCAATTGGTTCTTTTAAAATCTGGTTTTATCAGATCATAAAGGGGTTTGACCCTTTCTGCGTAATTTGCAATGTATGTTCTTCCGAAATTTAGGAAGCCTAGAATCGACTGTAAGTTTTTTAGTGTTCTAGGTGCTTGGAGTACGGCACATTTCTCTAGGAAATTGTCAGCCAGGCTTTTGCCTTCACTTGATAATTCATATCCTAAGAACAGGACTGTTAGATGGGCAATTCTGGATTTTTTAAAGTTGAATTTGTAACCCTCTGCTGCGAACCCAAGTATTATGGTGTTCACTCTTTTCAAGTGAGTCTCCAAGTCATCATCTGTTAAGTAAATGTCGTCGACATAAGATAATGCTTCATCATCATATAGTTGTAGTAATTCTGTTACTCTTGCTGAGAATACCCCCGGGCTGTTCTTGTACCCCTGGGCTAACCGACAGAATTGTTTTTGAGTGCCATTTATTGAGAACGCAGTTAAATATCTGCTCTCTGGTGCTATGTTTTGACAAAAGAATCCATTAGAGATGTCTAAGGTTGTTTTGTATTTTTTGCGCACTATGTTATTCATTAGTGCAGCACTATGTGAGTTTTGCACTGCAAAAGTTTTGCAACATGTGTTAAGGTGTCGGTAATCCAAAACTAGACGATATGAATTGTCTGGTTTGGAGACCGGAAACAAAGGGTTGTTCATTTGTGAGGTGCAAGTTTCAATCACCCCCTGGTATTCTAGCTGATCTAGTATTTCATTTACCTGTTTTTTAGCTTCTTGCTTAATTGGGTACTGCCTTTGTGCAGTAGGTTGTGATTTTAACTGGATTTTGTGAGGAGGAGAGTCCTCATCCCATCCCACGTGATTTTTATATAAAGCAGGAGCTAGAGCCACTGCCCATTTTCTGGCAAGTGTGTATTTTTTATGAATTGGAATTTGATTTGAGAAGGCAGGCATAATTATTTCTTCGCCATGAGGGCACTCCCTGACAAACTCTGGTGGCCAGTCTTTTTCAGCTAGAAGGATATCATAGCCCTTGGAGAGATTATCCCAAAATAGTCCCCTTATTTTTCTAGTCTTATCCCCCTCTATACGCAATGTTATTTCGTATATTTTGTGAGGTTTGCTAACTCTGGTGTCCGCAGTTTCCACTTGAAGATATTCATTCGTGTCCACTGCCTCCAGATGATTCATAAGGACTTTGCGAGCTATGCTCACTTCTGCTGCGCTGTCTAGCATTGTCTGAGCCCATTCCCCGTTTTTCAGTTGTGTCCTCAGAATTCTCGGCATTGTTAACTATTTTAATGCTGGCTACCTTCTTCTTTGGAAATTGTAATTTCTTTTTTAGCTGAGCAGGTTCCTTGTCTTTGGACTTGGCGTGCTCTTCTCTTTGTTCTGATCGTCCTCTTCTTTCCGATTTCTGCGAGGAAGTCTGAAAAGATTGAGAGGGACGTGTATCAATGTCTTGATATCTATCAGGCTTTTTTATATTATCCCTATTTCTAAGGTTATATCTATTCCCAGAGGGGTCACTCTGGGGTGACCTGTGTCTTTGGTTCGGAGATTTTTCTCTTCGCCTAGGAGACCTTCCTCTGGACTGGAATTTCTTTTCTTTAGGAATGGATTGTTTGTTTCCATCCCAGTTCTTTTTTGGTGATGTAGATTTATTATTAAAAAATATTTTTTCAGGACTTTCAATCAGTTGTGGTTTTACTGGTATTCCACCTAAACTATCTCTACCTAGTTCCTCATAGGATTTTTCTATGATTCTGGCAATTTCAGCTGGTTGGTCTGCTATATCTGTCTCTTTTAACCTCTGGCGGATCGCCACGTTTGCTGCTTCACCTTTTATGTTGGCTAATAGTATAGCCGAGAGCTGCTTGAAGTCTTTTAGTAATTTCATACCAAGAGTTAAAGCGGGTTCAGGACCATATTCATCTTGAATTTGTTTTAGCACATCTGGTATTACCGAAATGGATGGAACACCGTGCGTTTTTGTGTAGATGGAAGCAAAAACTGTACCCCAAGTGTCACAGTCCTCAATGTGTGGTGCGATTCCCATTGGAAGACAGATAGTCAGAATCCTGTGCTTTTCTAGCGGGGTGGTGTCTGGAAACACCGCCTCTATTTGGGTGATTTTCTGCGCCAACCAGAATGGTATTTGTTCCCGTTTAGCCGGTACTTTACCTAGGCAGGATTGGATGTTCTGTGGTGTTATTTTATTTGTGTTCCCCTGGTGAGGGGTCCGCTGTGGAAGTTTAATCGCTGGCTGAATTGTTGAAGTCCGCATCACATACTGGACTAATTGTCTATGTATTTTTATTAGTTGTTTTAGCTGTGTTAACAGCTCTGCTGCAGACATCCCATTGATGTCTGGATGTGGTGTGTATCCGGCTAGGACCGGCCACGTTGCTCCTGGTCTTCCTAAAGGACCGAGCCTGGTGATGTGATTGTTATGTTTTAGGGCGCCATCAAATAAGAGCAAATGCTCTTGAAATTTGAGTGGTACTTCCACCTCCTCGAAAGGAGTGTACGTTTCAGGAGGTTCCTCTATTTTGTAATAGTGGAAGTACTTTGTTACAGCATTTGCTGCTGGAAAATGTATCCATGAATAGTATACCTCTGTCTGCCGATATTCGTGTGCCTCCATTACGAATATGACTGTGCCACCTCTAGGTGTCAGTCCATTTTCTATAAGTTTTAGAGTTATAGATCTCCTTTTGATGACCGGGATGAGTATTATATCCTCGTCTGCTGCTTGCATGGTAGCATCAGCTGCTGCGAGTTCAGTTGCTAATCTAACTGCCTCTCTTTCATCCTCATTGTCTGACATTTTACTGTCCAAAAGGTTATTTTGTTTGTTTGCAGATCAGGTTTCTTATGGAAACAAAGATTAGATGCACAATATTTTGGAACTGTGTATCCTTCAACGTTGACTATACCAAGAACCATACATAGGAGTTCCCTCCTGCGAGGTCTGGCAGATATAACCTTTCACCCACTCCAGACGTCTTTGGAGTATTGTGGGAAAAGGGGTCTGAGTGAGAAAGCACGACTGAGTTACTCTAAATGTCTTACGTTAGTTTTATCGCCCTTTCCAAACGCGTTGGGCGCCATGTAGTGTAGTTCCTATGTTCCCAATAGGCTCTGCGCATTGGAATAATACCTACAGCAGTAAAGGCCTAGACCAGACGTTAACTAGGTCTACTACTGTCGATACTAGACTTAAAGTTTTGGGTTTGCCAGCTTAGCTCAGAGTTCACTAGAAACTTTCTCGAATGTTCAAGGAGGACTTAACTTCCCTGATTAGACAAGAAGGGATTTAGTTTCTGACAACCATAGAACATGACAACTTTGCTCTCCCCTAATCAAGAGTATATCTCGAGAGTCGTGTGAACAAAAGGCAATTTATTTTACTCAGTCAGTACGTGCATTCTTAGTCTCATCAGATTGTAGAGAAAAGGAAGAGACGGGCGTGTTCAATAAAAAGGTGTTATTTATTGATCAGTCTCTTTTCTCGTACAAGAGAAATGGATCGATATTATTGCAATACTTATAGTTAAGTAAAGTGCATACATTAAAAGCAATAGTATAAAATAATACTGTAAAAACATTGATATGGTTTCTAAGCCATAAGATGTTTTAAAATGAATAAAATATATTACATACACATATACATTTGACTAAACGTACTCAACTGGTGTTTCTAGATACGCCTACCCCGTGTACCTGACCTAAGCCTAATACGTGGGCGGGAATAGAAAGTTACAGTTTAAGTTAAGTTTGGTTTTGCCAAGTGAATACCTAAGGAATTCTCTGTGAGGGGTTATTCAGTTCTGTACCTGGAAGTTAGGATGAATGAGGGATGGTATCTCTCGTCTCTGGTCTCGATATTCCAGGCTGCCTGCGAGGGCTACCCAGAAGCGCCGGTGCTGGATTTCTCGGCAGGAGAAAGCAGCGCGTCTCTCAGCGCGTCAGGAAGGCGGGGCTGCGCCAGCGGGGTCTGCTCTGCTCTTCGCTTCGGCAAGTATGGCTGCTCCGTCTCGTCACCACGCGTGTGTTTGCATAGGGCAAGATCGGTAATATTTATACCTTTAAGGTGCCGAGATTGACGTAAGGATGGACATAGATACGTCAATAAGGATGTCATACGACTTGCTCGTTAGCACATTCTTTTGCTGAAGTTCTCGGTGAAATCAAAACAATGGCCGCAGGGTTTTGCCCAGGTTGTCATAGGTTTGATTTGTTATGAGAACTCCGTATGCCTTATCAGGGGCTGCAGGAATATCGCTTGTCTAATTAGATCGCAAGCGTTATGACCTAATCAGATAACACGTTCCTGTGCTGTAGTGTGACTGCGTCAGATAACGGTATCTGCATCATGGGGATTTTCTGCCTCATGGGCTGATTACTAGTTAACTTGTTAGTTTGCTAACCAGAATAGGGTCAGGAATAGGGGGATCGATTCAGAACCTATAGGAATACATCACACAACCTCTCCAAACCAAGATCCAGACTATTCTGGAGTAGGAGGCTCCTAAAACCCAGACTCATGAAAGAGCCATACTTGGCTTGATTGGGTACTATATGAGATTTGTTAAGGAGTATAGGAACATTGTGGACCCACTCACTGAACTTACCTTCAAGAAATAGCCTACGAAGTTTATCTGGACCACTGTGATGGAGACTATGTGCTCAGCTCCTGTCCTGAGGGCACCTGACCATGGATAGAAATTCATTGTCCAAATAGAGGCTTCTGCATATGGGACCAGGGCAGTGTTGTCACAAATGAAGGCCAGGATCAACCAGTTGCCTATATTAGCAGGTAACTATTCCCTAGAGAGCCATGTTGGAGTTCCATTGAGAGGGAAGCCTTTGCTGCGTTTGGGCCCCTTAAGAAGCTATGATCCTACTTTTGTGGGATTAGCTTTAAGGTTTAAACCGACCACAGGTGTGTCAGATGGCTGATCAATTTAGAGGGGAGAACCCTAAACTGTTGAGGTGGTCCATTTCCCTACAGGGTATGGACTTCTCAGTGGAATACAGACCAGAGACTGACCATGCCAATGTACTTAGATGAGGAAGACTCTCTTTGGAAAAGGTTAGTCTCACTCTCCTTCATTTGGGGGGGAGGGGTAATGTAGGAAAGTGCCCCCTTTTTAGGTCTCGCCTGAGACAGCGTATGTGCTGTCTCTTCGAGACATTTTGTATGGGGCTTTTAAAAGTGCCACCAGAGGCTTTTGCTGGCCTACAGCTTTCGTTCACGAGCTTGTGCACGTGCACAGCGGCCATCTGTGTTTTTATTGCTGTAATCAGGCTCCTCTGCTTGCACTACACCCCTACCTTTTCCCACTACCTCCTGGTCAGCTTCGTTTGTGTCTTCTTGCTGTCAATCATGCTCATCTGCGCGCACTCCCCCTCCCTTCTCCCCCCCTTCGTCACTTTCATTTGTGTCTTCTATCACTTTGAATGCTCCTGCTTCCACCAGTCACACACACCATCAGTCGTCAGTGCATGCTTCCACCAGGTGCACGCTTCCACCAAGCACACACACCACCAGCAGTCAGTGCACGCTTCCACCAGGTACACACACCACCAGCCGTCAGTGCACGCTTTCACCAGGCACACACACACCACCAGCTGTCGGTGCACGCTTTCACCGGGCACATGCACCACCAGCCGTCAGTGCACGCTTTCACCAGGCACACACACTACCAGCTGTCAGTGCATGCTTTCACCGGGCACACACATCACCAGCCATCAGTGGATGCTTCCACCAGGCACACACACCACAAACCGTCAGTGTACGCTTCCACCAGGCACACACAACACCAGCCGTCAGTGCACGCTTCCACCAAGCACACACACCACCAGCAGTCAGTGCACGCTTCCACCAGGCACACACCACCAGCCACCAGTGCACGCTTCCACCAGGTACACACACCACCAGGTGTAAGTGCTCCCTTCCACCAGGTGCACACACCACCAGCCGTCAGTGCGCGCTTTCACCGGGCACACACACCACCAGCCTAGTGCACGCTTCCACCAGGCACATACACCACCAGCCGTCAGTGCACACTTCCCCCAGGCACACACAGCACCGGCCGTGAGTGCACGCTTTCACGAGGCACACACACCACCAGGCGTCAGTGCACGCTTCTACCAGGCACACACACCACCGGCTGTCAGTGTATGCTTCCACTAGCCACACACACCACCAGCCATCAGTGCACACTTCCACCAGGCAAACACACCACCAGCCGTAAGTGCAGGCTTCCAACAGGCACACACACCACCAGCCGTCATTGCACACTTTCACCAGGCACACACACTACCAGTCATCACACACTACCAGCCGTCGGTGCACGCTTCCACCAGGCACACACACCACCAGCCGTCAGTGCACGCTTCCACCAGGCACACACACCACCAGCTGTCAGTGCACGCTTCCACCAGGCACACACACCACCAGCCATCAGTGCACGCTTCCACCAGGTGCCCGCTTCCACCAGGCGCACGCTTCCACCAGGCACCCACACCATCAGTCATCAGTGCACGATTCTACCAGGCATACACACCACCAGCCGTCAGTGCACGCTTCCACGAGGCACACACACCACCAGCCGTCGGTGCATGCTTCCACCAGGCACACACAGCACCGGACATCAGTGCACGCTTCCACCAGGCACACACACCGCCGGCCGTCAGTGCACGCTTCCACCTGGCACACACCACCAGCCGTCAGTGCACGCTTCCACAAGGCGCACACACCACCAGCCATCAGTGCACGGTTCCACCAGGCACACACACCACCTGCCGTCAGTGCGCGCTTCCACCAGGCACACACACCACCGGCCATCAGTGCACGCTTCCACCTGGCACACACACACCACCAACCATCAGTGCACGCTTCCACCAGGCACCCACACCACTGGCGTACAGTGCACGATTCCACCAGGCACACACACCACCAGCCTTCAGTGCACGCTTCCACCAGACACACACACCACCAGCCATCAGTGCACACTTTCACCAGGCACACACACTACCAGCCGTCACACACTACCAGCTGTCGTGCATGCTTCCACCAGGCACACACCACCAGCCGTCAGTGCACGGTTTCACCAGGCACACACACACCACCATCTGTCGGTGCACACTTTCACCGGGCACATGCACCAACAGCAGTCGGTGCACGCTTCCACAAGGTACACACACCACCGGCCGTCAGTGCACGCTTCCACTAGCCACACACACCACCAGCCATCAGTGCGCGCTCCACCAGGCACACACACCACCAGCCGCCAGTGCACGCTTCCACCAGGCACACACACCTCTGGCTGCCAGTGCACGCTATCACCAGGCACATACACTACCAACCGTCAGTGCATGCTTTCACCGGGCACACACATCACCAGCCATCAGTGCATGCTTCCACCAGGCACACACACCACCAGCCATCAGTGCACGCTTCCACCAAGCGCACACACCACCAGCAGTCAGTGCACGCTTCCACCAGGCACACACCACCAGCCGCCAGTGCACGCTTCCACCAAACACAAACACCACCAGCAACCAGTGCACGCTTCCACCAGGCGCACACACCACCAGGTGTCAGTGCACGCTTCCACCAGGCGCACACTCCACCAGCCGTCAGTGCGCGCTTTCACCGGGCACAGACACCACCAGCCTAGTGCACGCTTCCACCAGGCACACACACCACCAGCCGTCAGTGCACACTTCCCCCAGGCACACACACCTCCGGCCGTCAGTGCAGGCTTCCACCAGGCACACACACCTCCGGCCGTCAGTGCACGCTTCCACAAGGTACACACACCACCGGCCGTCAGTGCACGCTTCCACTAGCCACACACACCACCAGCCATCAGTGCACACTTCCACTAGCCACACACACCACCAGCCGTCAGTGCACACTTCCACCAGGCACACACACCACCAGCCGTCCGTGCACGCTTCCACCAGGCACACACACTACCAGCCGTCATTGCACACTTTCACCAGGCACACACACTACCAGCCATCACACACCACCAGCCGTCAGTGCACACTTCCCCCAGGCACACACACCACCGGCCGCCAGTGCAGGCTTCCACCAGGCACACACACCACCGGCTGTCAGTGCACGCTTCCACCAGGCGCGCACACCACCGGCCATCAGTGCACGCTTCCACCAGGCACACACACCACCGGCCATCAGTGCACGCTTCCACCTGGCACACACACACCACCAACCATTAGTGAAAGCTTCCACCAGGCACCCACACAACTGGCGTACAGTGCACGATTCCACCAGGCACACACACCACCAGGCATCAGTGCAGGCTTCCACCAGGCACACCACCAGCAGTCAGTGCAGGCTTCCACCAGGCACACACACCACCAGCCATCAGTGCACATTTTCACCAGGCACACACACTACCAGCTGTCACACACTACCAGCTGTCGGTGCATGCTTCCACCAGGCAAACACCACCAGCCGTCAGTGCACGCTTTCACCAGGCACACACACACCACCAGCTGTCGGTGCACGCTGTCACCGGGCACATGCACCACCAGCCATCAGTGCACGCTTTCACCAGGCACACTCACCACCAGCCGTCAGTGCACGCTTTCACCATGCACACTCACCACCAGTCGTCAGAGCACACTTCCACCAGGCACACACACCACCAGCCGTCAGTGCACGCTTCCACCAGGCACACACACCACAAGCAGTCAGTGCACGCTACCACCAGGCACACACCACCAGCCATCAGTGCACGCTCCACCAGGCACACACACCACCAGCCGCCAGTGCACGCTTCCACCAGGCACACACACCACCAGCTATCAGTGCACGCTTTCACCAGGCACACACACTACCAGCCATCAGTGCATGCTTTCACCGGGCACACACATCACCAGCCATCAGTGCATGCTTCCACCAGGCACACACACCACCAGCCATCAGTGCACACTTCCACCAAGCACACACACCACCAGCAGTCAGTGCACGCTTCCACCAGGCACACACCACCAGCCGCCAGTGCACGCTTCCACCAGGCACACACACACCACCAGCCACCAGCGCACGCTTCCACCAGGCACACATACCACCAGGTGTCAGTGCACGCTTCCACCAGGTGCACACTCCACCAGCCGGCAGTGCGCGCTTTCACCGGGCACAGACACCACCAGCCGTCATTGCACACTTTCACCAGGCACACACACTACCAGCCATCACACACTACCAGCCGTCGGTGCAAGCTTCCACCAGGCACACACCACCAGCCGTCAGTGTACGCTATCACCAGGCACACACACACTACCAGCCGTCAGTGCACGCTTTCACCGGGCACACGCACCATCAGCCATCACTGCACGCTTCCACCAGGCACACACACCACCAGCCATCAGTGCACGCTTCCACCAGGCGCACACACCACCAGCCGTCAGTGCACGCTTCCACCAGGCATACACACCCCAGCCGTCAGTGCGCGCTTCCACCAGGCACACACACCACCAGCCATCAGTGCAGGCTTCCACCAGGCACACCACCAGCCGTCAGTGCAGCCTTCCACCAGGCACACACACCACAAGCCGTCAGTGCACACTTCCACCAGGCACACACACCACCAGCCGACAGTGCACACTTTCACCAGGAACACACACCATCAGCGGTCAGTGCACGCTTCCACCAGGCACACACACCACCAGCTGCCAGTGCACGCCTGAACCAGGTGCACACACCACCAGCCATCAGTGCACGTTTCCACCAGGCACACACACCACCAGCCGTCAGTGCACGCTTCCACCAGGCATACACACCCCCAACCGTCAGTGCGCGCTTCCACCAGGCACACACACCACCAGCTGCCAGTGCACGCCTGAACCAGGTGCACACACCACCAGCCATCAGTGCGCGCTTTCAACGGGCACACACACCACCAGCCGTTAGTGCACGCTTCCACCAGGCACACACACCTCCGGCCGTCAGTGCACGCTTCCACAAGGTACACACACCACCGGCCGTCAGTGCACGCTTCCACTAGCCACACACACCACCAGCCATCAGTGCACACTTCCACTAGCCACACACACCACCAGCCGTCAGTGCACACTTCCACCAGGCACACACACCACCAGCCGTCCGTGCACGCTTCCACCAGGCACACACACTACCAGCCGTCATTGCACACTTTCACCAGGCACACACACTACCAGCCATCACACACCACCAGCCGTCAGTGCACACTTCCCCCAGGCACACACACCACCGGCCGCCAGTGCAGGCTTCCACCAGGCACACACACCACCGGCTGTCAGTGCACGCTTCCACCAGGCGCGCACACCACCGGCCATCAGTGCACGCTTCCACCAGGCACACACACCACCGGCCATCAGTGCACGCTTCCACCTGGCACACACACACCACCAACCATTAGTGAAAGCTTCCACCAGGCACCCACACAACTGGCGTACAGTGCACGATTCCACCAGGCACACACACCACCAGGCATCAGTGCAGGCTTCCACCAGGCACACCACCAGCAGTCAGTGCAGGCTTCCACCAGGCACACACACCACCAGCCATCAGTGCACATTTTCACCAGGCACACACACTACCAGCTGTCACACACTACCAGCTGTCGGTGCATGCTTCCACCAGGCAAACACCACCAGCCGTCAGTGCACGCTTTCACCAGGCACACACACACCACCAGCTGTCGGTGCACGCTGTCACCGGGCACATGCACCACCAGCCATCAGTGCACGCTTTCACCAGGCACACTCACCACCAGCCGTCAGTGCACGCTTTCACCATGCACACTCACCACCAGTCGTCAGAGCACACTTCCACCAGGCACACACACCACCAGCCGTCAGTGCACGCTTCCACCAGGCACACACACCACAAGCAGTCAGTGCACGCTACCACCAGGCACACACCACCAGCCATCAGTGCACGCTCCACCAGGCACACACACCACCAGCCGCCAGTGCACGCTTCCACCAGGCACACACACCACCAGCTATCAGTGCACGCTTTCACCAGGCACACACACTACCAGCCATCAGTGCATGCTTTCACCGGGCACACACATCACCAGCCATCAGTGCATGCTTCCACCAGGCACACACACCACCAGCCATCAGTGCACACTTCCACCAAGCACACACACCACCAGCAGTCAGTGCACGCTTCCACCAGGCACACACCACCAGCCGCCAGTGCACGCTTCCACCAGGCACACACACACCACCAGCCACCAGCGCACGCTTCCACCAGGCACACATACCACCAGGTGTCAGTGCACGCTTCCACCAGGTGCACACTCCACCAGCCGGCAGTGCGCGCTTTCACCGGGCACAGACACCACCAGCCGTCATTGCACACTTTCACCAGGCACACACACTACCAGCCATCACACACTACCAGCCGTCGGTGCAAGCTTCCACCAGGCACACACCACCAGCCGTCAGTGTACGCTATCACCAGGCACACACACACACACACACTACCAGCCGTCAGTGCACGCTTTCACCGGGCACACGCACCATCAGCCATCACTGCACGCTTCCACCAGGCACACACACCACCAGCCATCAGTGCACGCTTCCACCAGGCGCACACACCACCAGCCGTCAGTGCACGCTTCCACCAGGCATACACACCCCAGCCGTCAGTGCGCGCTTCCACCAGGCACACACACCACCAGCCATCAGTGCAGGCTTCCACCAGGCACACCACCAGCCGTCAGTGCAGCCTTCCACCAGGCACACACACCACAAGCCGTCAGTGCACACTTCCACCAGGCACACACACCACCAGCCGACAGTGCACACTTTCACCAGGAACACACACCATCAGCGGTCAGTGCATGCTTCCACCAGGCACACACACCACCAGCTGCCAGTGCACGCCTGAACCAGGTGCACACACCACCAGCCATCAGTGCACGTTTCCACCAGGCACACACACCACCAGCCGTCAGTGCACGCTTCCACCAGGCATACACACCCCCAACCGTCAGTGCGCGCTTCCACCAGGCACACACACCACCAGCTGCCAGTGCACGCCTGAACCAGGTGCACACACCACCAGCCATCAGTGTGCGCTTTCAACGGGCACACACACCACCAGCCGTTAGTGCACGCTTCCACCAGGCACACACACCACCGGCCGTCAGTGCACACTTCCACTAGGCACTCACCCCACCAGCCGTGAGTACACGCTTCCACCAGGCACACACACCACCAGCCGTCAGTGCACGCTTCCACCAGGCACACACACCACCAGCTGTCAGTGCACGCTTCCACCAGGCACACACACCACCAGCTATCAGTGCACGCTTCCACCAGGTGCCTGCTTCCACCAGGCGCACGCTTCCACCAGGCACCCACACCATCAGTCATCAGTGCACGATTCTACCAGGCATACACACCACCAGCCGTCAGTGCACGCTTCCACGAGGCGCACACACCACCAGCCGTCGGTGCATGCTTCCACCAGGCACACACAGCACCGGACATCAGTGCACGCTTCCACCAGGCACACACACCACCGGCCGTCAGTGCACGCTTCCACCTGGCACACACCACCAGCCATCAGTGCACGCTTCCACCTGGCACACACACACCACCAACCATCAGTGCACGCTTCCACCAGGCACCCACACCACTGGCGTACAGTGCACGATTCCACCATGCACACACACCACCAGCCGTCAGTGCACGCTTCCACCAGACACACACACCACCAGCCATCAGTGCACACTTTCACCAGGCACACACACTACCAGCCGTCACACACTACCAGCTGTCGTGCATGCTTCCACCAGGCACACACCACCAGCCGTCAGTGCACGCTTTCACCAGGCACACACACACCACCATCTGTCGGTGCACGCTTTCACCGGGCACATGCACCACCAGCAGTCGGTGCACGCTTCCACAAGGTACACACACCACCGGCCGTCGGTGCACGCTTCCACTAGCCACACACACCACCAGCCATCAGTGCACGCTCCACCAGGCACACACACCACCAGCCGCCAGTGCACGCTTCCACCAGGCACACACACCTCTGGCTGCCAGTGCACGCTATCACCAGGCACATACACTACCAACCGTCAGTGCATGCTTACACCGGGCACACACATCACCAGCCATCAGTGCATGCTTCCACCAGGCACACACACCACCAGCCGTCAGTGCACGCTTCCACCAAGCGCACACACCACCAGCAGTCAGTGCACGCTTCCACCAGGCACACACCACCAGCCGCCAGTGCACGCTTCCACCAAACACAAACACCACCAGCAACCAGTGCACGCTTCCACCAGGCGCACACACCACCAGGTGTCAGTGCACGCTTCCACCAGGCGCACACTCCACCAGCCGTCAGTGCGCGCTTTCACCGGGCACAGACACCACCAGCCTAGTGCACGCTTCCACCAGGCACACACACCACCAGCCGTCAGTGCACACTTCCCCCAGGCACACACACCACCGGCCGTCAGTGCAGGCTTCCACCAGGCACACACACCTCCGGCCGTCAGTGCACGCTTCCACAAGGTACACACACCACCGGCCGTCAGTGCACGCTTCCACTAGCCACACACACCACCAGCCATCAGTGCACACTTCCACTAGCCACACACACCACCAGCCGTCAGTGCACACTTCCACCAGGCACACACACCACCAGCTGTCCGTGCACGCTTCCACCAGGCACACACACCACCAGCCGTCATTGCACACTTTCACCAGGCACACACACTACCAGCCATCACACAGCACCAGCCGTCAGTGCACACTTCCCCCAGGCACACACACCACCGGCCGCCAGTGCAGGCTTCCACCAGGCACACACACCACCGGCTGTCAGTGCACGCTTCCACCAGGCGCGCACACCACCGGCCATCAGTGCACGCTTCCAACAGGCACACACACCACCGGCCATCAGTGCACGCTTCCACCTGGCACACACACACCACCAACCATTAGTGAAAGCTTCCACCAGGCACCCACACAACTGGCGTACAGTGCACGATTCCACCAGGCACACACACCACCAGGCATCAGTGCAGGCTTCCACCAGGCACACCACCAGCAGTCAGTGCAGGCTTCCACCAGGCACACACACCACCAGCCATCAGTGCACATTTTCACCAGGCACACACACTACCAGCTGTCACACACTACCAGCTGTCGGTTCATGCTTCCACCAGGCAAACACCACCAGCCGTCAGTGCACGCTTTCACCAGGCACACACACACCACCAGCTGTCGGTGCACGCTTTCACCGGGCACATGCACCACCAGCCATCAGTGCACGCTTTCACCAGGCACACTCACCACCAGCTGTCAGTGCACGCTTTCACCATGCACACTCACCACCAGCCGTCAGAGCACACTTCCACCAGGCACACACACCACCAGCCGTCAGTGCACGCTTCCACCAGGCACACACACCACAAGCAGTCAGTGCACGCTACCACCAGGCACACACCACCAGCCATCAGTGCACGCTCCACCAGGCACACACACCACCAGCCGCCAGTGCACGCTTCCACCAGGCACACACACCACCAGCTATCAGTGCACGCTTTCACCAGGCACACACACTACCAGCCATCAGTGCATGCTTTCACCGGGCACACACATCACCAGCCATCAGTGCATGCTTCCACCAGGCACACACACCACCAGCCATCAGTGCACACTTCCACCAAGCACACACACCACCAGCAGTCAGTGCACGCTTCCACCAGGCACACACCACCAGCCGCCAGTGCACGCTTCCACCAGGCACACACACACCACCAGCCACCAGCGCACGCTTCCACCAGGCACACATACCACCAGGTGTCAGTGCACGCTTCCACCAGGTGCACACTCCACCAGCCGGCAGTGCGCGCTTTCACCGGGCACAGACACCACCAGCCGTCATTGCACACTTTCACCAGGCACACACACTACCAGCCATCACACACTACCATTCATTTCAAAACTTTATTCGATTCAATACACAGAATCATAAAAGTAGAAATACATTTACAACACACCATAAAAATTTTTCACTATAAAAGGCATTTTTACAATTTATGGCACTATGAAAATTCATTGGCAGGTAAAGTCACATAACCATATTGTTACTTTGAATTAATCATCTCTGGGTAGTAGATAAATTATCGGGCAAGGGTTTTGGAAACATAAAATAAATAGTAAAAAGAATCACGGTACGGGAATATAAAGTGCACATATCAGGTAGTCTTGTTCTTGGGGCAAAAATTTTAGCCATACCGTTTCCTAATCTGGAGTGACACACGTATAAAGTTCAACATTGCACAACAGACTGTTGGAGATGACAGAGATATTAAGAAATCATAACCCTCTTTGTAATGGCGTGTTTGTTTTTCCTTGAGAATCGGTTTAATAAACCTGGTTCTCGGGTCTTTATATAAGGAACAAAAAAGAACAAGATGCATTGTATTTTGGCTATCTTTGTTATTACAGTTGCAGAGGGGGGAGTTCCTCACACCAACCCCTCTGTATAGGAAAGGCAAAAAGAAAATGCAAAGTATGTAGCCTAAATCTTGTCAGGTAAAAACGCCATTGTACATGATTTGTGAAGGTCAGATAAAACTGGTGTTGTAAGACAGCCTTAGGGGCATAGGGGCTGTCCATGCAATTTACAATAGAAGATTTCCAGTAAGTCGATTTAATTACATTTTTAATATCTCCCTGTATATTTTCAGGATTGTCAAAAGTATCACCCAAACCTATTTTATGAAACATTTCATTTACATAGGATATCCAGGGGATTTGATTCATATTTGACAATTTCAAACAGTCCTGGATAATATCCTTAGTGAGCTGTAAATCCTCCGATAACCATATTTTGCCCCATAGCAACAGAGGAGAAAGACGAATAATGTCACTTACATAGTTTAAACCTAGTTCATTGTGGGCAAATTTGTTTGAGGAGCCTGATGGGATGGCCAAGACACGTTTTAAAAATTTATTTTCCATAACCTGTACCGTGTCGGGGCTATCTGTCCCCCAGACCCCTGCCCCATAGGTAGCAATTGACAGACATTTTGCTTTATACAGAGTTTTTAAGTGTGCAATGGGTTTTTGGCCTAGTTTGCCACAAAAGCGGAACAATCCCTCTATTGAGCGACTAGCACTCTGGACTCGTGTCTTCATTAACGGTGCCCAACTTAATTTGTGATTAAAAAGGTTTCCCAGGTAATTAAAATTTTCAACCTTGTCAATGACGGAGGTACTAACTACAAACTTTCTGCTCTTGGTGCATTTTGGGCCACAGACCATAATAAAAGACTTAGCAAAATTCACTTTAAGATCTAGGTCCAACATAAATTTGTGGAAGGCATCAAGGCAGTGCTGCATACTATTTGCAGTGAGTGTCATGAGTACCGTATCATCGGCATAGGAAAGCATTGGAATGCTTCTACCATTTACTTTCGGGAAATCATGGCAATGGTCCAGCAAGTATTTTTCCAAGCCATTAGTATATACAAGGAATAAAAAAGGAGCTAATATGCATCCTTGTCGGACACCCTCGGTCGAGGGAATGGACTTGGTTTTCTCTCCCCCTGGTCCAAACCTTATGGCCACCGTGGTGGATTCATGGAGTCTACGAAGAAGAGTGACTAAGGGTTCCTCGAAACCCATTTCCGTCATCATTTGCCACAACTTACTACGACACACAGTGTCAAATGCACTTGATAGGTCCATAAAAGCAAGATGGATTGAAGATTTTCTTGCTTTTGTGTATTTCCCAATAATTAGGGCCAAATTAAGGCACTGTTCAACAGTGCCTTTGCCTTTTCTAAATCCATATTGGGAATTTACAATGAGACCCACCGAATCCGCCCATGATTCTAATCGTGCTAAAATAACCCTGCCCAAAATTTTACATGATGCGTCAATTAAAGAGATTGGGCGATAGCATCGGGGATCAGATCTATCGCCCTTCTTAAAAATTGGCACCACCACTGCCTCTTTCCAGGATGCCGGAATATGGCTCGTGACAACTGCTTTAAAAACATTCAACAACACAGGTGCCCAGACTTTAACATTGTGCTTAAAAAAGTCCAAAGGTACTCGGTCGGGGCCAGGTGCTTTTAGTGATGTACCTTTTAATAACGCATCCTCCACTTCCTGCAAAGTCAACGATGAGCTCAGGGAAAGGGAAGATTGGGGAACCACAGATACCCTTACATCTCCTGACGATACCACATTCAGTTGAATTTTATGAGGATTAAAAATATTCCCAAAGTGGGTTTCCCACGAATCACAATCAATCTCCATCACAATATTATCCATGTCATTATTTGCAAAGAGGGGGCGATTGATGACTTCCCAGAAAAGTCTACTATCCTTTAATTCTGTAGACTTTTCTAAGTCTTCCCAGGCTTGATTTTTTAAACCCAACTTCCTTGATTTGATGGCTTCTTTATAAGCTAATCTAGCTGCTCTAACTAATTTTATATCCCTAGGTTTTTGTTTTAATGCTGCTTTCAGCGATCTCTGTGTTGCTGAACATGCAGCATCAAACCATCTGGGGCCTGATTTTTTGTTTTTACCAATTGGTTTTATTAGGCGCTCAGCTACATGCTCACATAGGGATTCAAAATTACCTATAACCTCTTCTGGACCGGTTGTAGGTGTGAGGCAGGCCTCATATTCAGCACTATATACATTTAGGATCTCTGCCTCAAGACCCACCGTGTCTATTTTGCCCCATTTAAGGGTAATGCCTTGGTTTTTACTGTACTTTACCGCTTGCTCCCAAATAGAGTGTTTGGGTTTAACCGGACAAAGCAGGGTTAAAATTAGAGGATTGTGATCACTGGCAGCATTAGGTATTACTTCCAACTTATCAACATAGGAGAGGTGCCCACTAGAGACAATTACAAAGTCGATAAAACTCATAGTGCCCCTAGTTCCCTGGAACGTCGGTATAGGAACAGAATTTGCGCCAACCCAGGGCTCCAATATACATAAGTCATTTAAAATAATAATATTATTTAACGCATCCCCCTGAGGTGTATGTTTAAAATGTGACAGCGGTTGATCGTGTGAGTCTGTCAGACCACACACCTTGGAATCGCTATGGGCGCATAATGAACAGTTAAAATCTCCCAACCAGATAACAAATAGTTGGGGTTGTTCTTGACGTACCCCAGCTATGGCCCTTTCTAGTTCCAAAATCACAGTTGTCTCGTTGTTGTCAAAGATATTATAATACCAGTTGATCAACAACAATGGTTCAAGGAACAGATTAACCAACATCAACACTTGAAACCAGGGTGAATCAACTATTATAGAGGTCGCAAGTTTACATAATTTTAACGAGGTTGCTGACATTAAACCACCTTTTGCCCTGCCCATTTGAGAGGGTATTGCTAAGGTGTTAAAAGCTTGAAAACCCTCCACACTCTGGGCAGTTCTACTCCATGTTTCCTGCAGGCACAGGATGTCACAGTCCCCCACAAAGTCCAGCCATGCCTCGTCCTCAAGTCTTGATGCAAGACCAGCAACATTCCACGAGATTAGACCCATCTTTTGATCATTATTATGTCTCATGTCTGGTTCTATTCCTACTTCTAGAGTCTTCCCAGAAACGTTTGGACTTAAATCACATTCTCTGACAAAAGATACCTTAAAAGCTTGAGCATCGGAAGTTTGGTCATCACCAGTGGGAGCGATCTCCAGTGAGATGTCATTACCCCTTTCCCCCTTCTCCCACAACCTGGGTTCTCCTGATACTGGGTTATCCATAATCCTGGGAGGATTTTGTGATGGTCAATCAATCTCTTCCATACCTACAAGTGGGTTAAAGCGGTTTCTCAAGGGGACATTATTTGGGGGCCATCCTACATAGTCCTCTCCCTGAGACCTTGATCTTAAGTTGTTATGCCAAGCTCGCAGGGGGTAATTATTATTACTATGGTTCAGGTCCCAGGAAAAGGCATCACTCTGTTGGGAGGGTCCCCAGTTGTTCTGGCTTGGCCATATAGCCCTATTTCTGTGGGTCCACATAGGATACATTTCGTTGTTAAATACCTGCCTAGCATTCTTGTAGGGGAGGGTTTGGGGTACAAAATTCAGGCTTGGGTAGAAATACTCCAAACCTATACACTGAATGTCCCCAGCTCTAGCAAATCTTGGTTTACTACAAATGACATCTTTTACCCAGATGTCACTAAAGTTAATCAAGATACAATCCCCCTCAAGATCCTTCTCACTCGGGCCCACCCAGGGGGCTCTACGTACACTAAGTATATTTGTTTTAGAGTCAGAGGGAAGTGGTCTATTAATATTAAGCCAATATGTTATTTTATTTGTTAGTTCCTGGGTAGATTCAGTTTTATTAGGAGGGAGTGGGGGTACTCCGGTAAGTATTACCATGAAAGGGGCTGAATCTGGCGGCAAGTTCAAGGGTGGTGGTTTCTTTCGATATACTACCTCACTATCAGTACTTTTTGTATTTTTTACAGAACCCTGTAAACCTGTTTGTTTTCGCCCTTGGGTACTTCCCTGTTTGGGGGTCGCGGCTTCCGTTGTTGATGCCACATTACCTATTTTGTGACCAGATGTCCCTACAACATCCATCAAGACAGGTTTGGAACGGGGTTGTGGTATAGGTTTTGTTCGAACTAGCGGGGCCGGTGCCACCTTAGGGTTAATAGTTATAGGCATTTTAGCGTTTTTGTTCATATTTTTGTTCTCACTCCCCTTTTTTGGGTCACTATTGCTGACATTACAGTTTTTATTCTTGTTTCTTATACCCCCCTCTTCAGGCAGTTTATTCTTACTTGCTAGAGTTTCAGGGGAATCAATATTAGAAGAAATAATATGTTCCAGTTGATCTAACTTCAGGTTAACAATCTGAATTTTCTCTAAAACAGGTAACAAGAGCATTTGAACTAATTTCTCAATTTCCCCCAAAAGGCGGTCATTGTTGTTGGTATTAAAAGAGAAAGTTTTCTTTCCCGTGTCAGCTAATTGGGGGCCCTTTTGCTTAGTAGGGATTGTTAGGGTTTTAGATGGTACTGGTTTCGCTAACTTTGGTTTTGCCCCTTTCCTATGAGTGCCACCTCTCTTACGTTTATTTGGGTTGTGAGGTTCCCGCTGAGATACCACTATCTGATCTTGTGTGGGGGAAGGGACATTATTAATTAAATTACTCGGGTTACTATCTATTACATTTACTTCCATAAAATCTGGTGAAATGGGTATGGGAGTAAGTGTAGATGCTTCAACTTGGGAATCCCCTGGATCCGCTATCAGGACTGGCTGTGACTCTGGGCTTATCTCTAAATTTGGGCTAGCCTCCAAATTACTATCAGAGCAAAGTAGACTTTGCTCAGAAGTAGGTAGTTTAGTAGGTGTAATTTTTAATGCAATATTCCCAAGGGACGAGCGTTTTCCTGTGATCAGGTCAAGTGATAGACGCTTTTCTGTGAGGGCAATTTCCTTTTCTAAAATTCCGGTTGCCCGGCTTATAAAGTCATCCAAAGTTCCAGTGGCTTTACCATTATTTGTTTTAACGGTAATCTGTCTGCCCTTCCCTGAGCGTGTGGACATCATGGGGGTTAAGATAAAACACAAGTTATAGTGCCAGAATTATGAAAATAGTTAGTAAAACGATAATGGAACAATCTGGGATTAATAGTGAAAGAGAAGGGAGATAGCCCCGACCCGACCTTATACGTCCTTGGACGGCCTTAGACGGCCCCGCCCTTGTCCCGGGCTTCTCCCGGTCGCTCCCGCTCGCTCCCGCGAAGCGGGGATGTTAGGCACCTTAAGACTCTGCAACTACGTGATAGGCGGGGAGGCGTGGCCAGCGGGGAGAGCAGCCCAGGTGATGGTGATTGGGCGCGCAGGGGCTCCTGGACACTGGAGTCCCCTGCCTATGCTCGCAGCCCCGCTGGTTACTCGCCTGTCCCCGCACTCCTCCTGATGACTTAGATGCTGCCTCCTGGCAGACGACGCGCTGCGGGACCCGCGAAGCGGGTCCGGCGAGTCGTGAAGGCGGTCGGAATTCACAAGGGGTCAGCCACAAAGGGTCAGCTACACTGAGGGTCCGCCGTGCTCCTCTGGCGACCTGGCGCAGAAAGTTCGTTTCCAAAAAGTTCCCAAAAGCTGAAGGTGAGGTCGACTTTTACCTCCGTTGGCGGGGGGGCGTGGCCAGCGGGGAGAGCAGCCCAGGTGATGGTGATTGGGCGCGCAGGGGCTCCTGGACACTGGAGTCCCCTGCCTATGCTCGCAGCCCCGCTGGTTACTCGCCTGTCCCCGCACTCCTCCTGATGACTTAGATGCTGCCTCCTGGCAGACGACGCGCTGCGGGACCCGCGAAGCGGGTCCGGCGAGTCGTGAAGGCGGTCGGAATTCACAAGGGGTCAGCCACAAAGGGTCAGCTACACTGAGGGTCCGCCGTGCTCCTCTGGCGACCTGGCGCAGAAAGTTCGTTTCCAAAAAGTTCCCAAAAGCTGAAGGTGAGGTCGACTTTTACCTCCGTTGGCGGGGGGGCGTGGCCAGCGGGGAGAGCAGCCCAGGTGATGGTGATTGGGCGCGCAGGGGCTCCTGGACACTGGAGTCCCCTGCCTATGCTCGCAGCCCCGCTGGTTACTCGCCTGTCCCCGCACTCCTCCTGATGACTTAGATGCTGCCTCCTGGCAGACGACGCGCTGCGGGACCCGCGAAGCGGGTCCGGCGAGTCGTGAAGGCGGTCGGAATTCACAAGGGGTCAGCCACAAAGGGTCAGCTACACTGAGGGTCCGCCGTGCTCCTCTGGCGACCTGGCGCAGAAAGTTCGTTTCCAAAAAGTTCCCAAAAGCTGAAGGTGAGGTCGACTTTTACCTCCGTTGGCGGGGGGGCGTGGCCAGCGGGGAGAGCAGCCCAGGTGATGGTGATTGGGCGCGCAGGGGCTCCTGGACACTGGAGTCCCCTGCCTATGCTCGCAGCCCCGCTGGTTACTCGCCTGTCCCCGCACTCCTCCTGATGACTTAGATGCTGCCTCCTGGCAGACGACGCGCTGCGGGACCCGCGAAGCGGGTCCGGCGAGTCGTGAAGGCGGTCGGAATTCACAAGGGGTCAGCCACAAAGGGTCAGCTACACTGAGGGTCCGCCGTGCTCCTCTGGCGACCTGGCGCAGAAAGTTCGTTTCCAAAAAGTTCCCAAAAGCTGAAGGTGAGGTCGACTTTTACCTCCGTTGGCGGGGGGGCGTGGCCAGCGGGGAGAGCAGCCCAGGTGATGGTGATTGGGCGCGCAGGGGCTCCTGGACACTGGAGTCCCCTGCCTATGCTCGCAGCCCCGCTGGTTACTCGCCTGTCCCGGCACTCCTCCTGATGACTTAGATGCTGCCTCCTGGCAGACGACGCGCTGCGGGACCCGCGAAGCGGGTCCGGCGAGTCGTGAAGGCGGTCGGAATTCACAAGGGGTCAGCCACAAAGGGTCAGCTACACTGAGGGTCCGCCGTGCTCCTCTGGCGACCTGGCGCAGAAAGTTCGTTTCCAAAAAGTTCCCAAAAGCTGAAGGTGAGGTCGACTTTTACCTCCGTTGGCGGGGGGGCGTGGCCAGCGGGGAGAGCAGCCCAGGTGATGGTGATTGGGCGCGCAGGGGCTCCTGGACACTGGAGTCCCCTGCCTATGCTCGCAGCCCCGCTGGTTACTCGCCTGTCCCCGCACTCCTCCTGATGACTTAGATGCTGCCTCCTGGCAGACGACGCGCTGCGGGACCCGCGAAGCGGGTCCGGCGAGTCGTGAAGGCGGTCGGAATTCACAAGGGGTCAGCCACAAAGGGTCAGCTACACTGAGGGTCCGCCGTGCTCCTCTGGCGACCTGGCGCAGAAAGTTCGTTTCCAAAAAGTTCCCCACACACTACCAGCCGTCGGTGCAAGCTTCCACCAGGCACACACCACCAGCCGTCAGTGTACGCTATCACCAGGCACACACACACACACACACTACCAGCCGTCAGTGCACGCTTTCACCGGGCACACGCACCATCAGCCATCACTGCACGCTTCCACCAGGCACACACACCACCAGCCATCAGTGCACGCTTCCACCAGGCGCACACACCACCAGCCGTCAGTGCACGCTTCCACCAGGCATACACACCCCCAGCCGTCAGTGCGCGCTTCCACCAGGCACACACACCACCAGCCATCAGTGCAGGCTTCCACCAGGCACACCACCAGCCGTCAGTGCAGCCTTCCGCCAGGCACACACACCACAAGCCGTCAGTGCACACTTCCACCAGGCACACACACCACCAGCCGACAGTGCACACTTTCACCAGGAACACACACCATCAGCGGTCAGTGCACGCTTCCACCAGGCACACACACCACCAGCTGCCAGTGCACGCCTGAACCAGGTGCACACACCACCAGCCATCAGTGCACGTTTCCACCAGGCGCACACACCACCAGCCGTCAGTGCACGCTTCCACCAGGCATACACACCCCCAACCGTCAGTGCGCGCTTCCACCAGGCACACACACCACCAGCTGCCAGTGCACGCCTGAACCAGGTGCACACACCACCAGCCATCAGTGCGCGCTTTCAACGGGCACACACACCAACAGCCGTTAGTGCACGCTTCCACCAGGCACACACACCACCGGCCGTCAGTGCACACTTCCACTAGGCACTCACCCCACCAGCCGTGAGTACACGCTTCCACCAGGCACACACACCACCGCCTGTCAGTGCACGCTTCCACCAGACACACACACCACCAGCCGTCAGTGCACACTTCCACTATGCACACACCCCACCAGCCGTGAGTACACGCTTCCACCAGGCACACACACCACCGCCCGTCAGTGCACGCTTCCACCAGACACACACACCACCAGCCGTCAGTGCACGCTTCCACCAGGCACACACACCACTGACCGTCAGTGCATGCTTCCACCAGCCACACACACCACCGGCTGTCAGTGCACGCTTCCACCAGGCACACACATCACCAGCCGTCAGTGCACGTTTCTTCCAGGCTCACACAACACCAGCCGTCAGTGCACGCTTTCACCAGGCACACACACCACCAGCCGTCACACACTACCAGCCGTCGGTGCACGCTTCCATCAGGCACACACCACCAGCTGTCGGTGCACGCTTTCACCTGGCACATGCACCACCAACCGTCAGTGCACGCTTTCACCAGACACACATACCACTAGCTTCCACCAGACACACACACCACCGGCCGTCAGTGCACACTTCCGCTAGGCACACACCCCACCAGCCGTGAGTACACGCTTCCACCAGGCACACACACCACCGCCCGTCAGTGCACGCTTCCACCAGACACACACACCACCAGCCATCAGTGCCCGCTTCCACCAGGCACACACACCACCGGCCATCAGTGCAGGCTTCCACCAGGCACACACACCTCCGGCCGTCAGTGCACGCTTCCACAAGGTACACACACCACCGGCTGTCAGTGCACGCTTCCACAAGGTACACATACCACCGGCCGTCAGTGCAGGCTTCCACCAGGCACACACACCTCCAGCCGTCACACACCACCAGCCGTCAGTGCACACTTCCCCCAGGCACACATACCACCGGCCGTCAGTGCAGGCTTCCACCAGGCACACACACCTCCAGCCGTCAGTGCACGCTTCCACAAGGTACACACACCACCGACCATCAGTGCACGCTTCCACTAGCCACACACACCACCAGCCATCAGTGCACACTTCCACTAGCCACACACACCACCAGCCATCGGTGCACACTTCCACCAGGCACACACACCACCAGCCGTCAGTGCATGCTTCCACCAGGCACACACACCACCAGCCGTCATTGCACACTTTCACCAGGCACACACACTACCAGCCATCACACACTACAAGCCGTCGGTGCACTCTTCCACCAGGCAAACACAATCAGCCGTCAGTCCCCGCTTCCAAAAGGCGCACACACAACCAGCCATCAGTGCATGGTTCCACCAGGCGCACACACCACCGGCCGTCAGTGCACGCTTCCACCAGGCGCACACACCACTGGCCATCAGTGCACGCTTCCACCAGGCACACACACACCACCAACCATTAGTGCAAGCTTCCACCAGGCACCCACGCCACTGGCGTACAGTGCACGATTCCACCAGGCACACACACCACCAGCCATCAGTGCAGGCTTCCACCAGGCACACCACCAGCCGTCAGTGCAGGCTTCCACCAGGCACACACACCACCAGCCATCAGTGCACATTTTCACCAGGCACACACACTAAGAGCTGTCACACACTACCAGCTGTCGGTGCATGCTTTCACCAGGCACACACCACCAGCTGTCAGTGCACGCTTTCACCAGGCACACACACACCACCAGCTGTCGGTGCACGCTTTCACCGGGCACATGCACCACCAGCCGTCATTGCACGCCTGAACCATGCACACTCACCACCAGCCGTCAGAGCACACTTCCACCAGGCACACACACCACCAGCCGTCAGTGCACACTTCCACCAGGCACACACACCACCAGCCGTCATTGCACACATTCACCAGGCACACACACTACCAGCCATCACACACCACCAGCCGTCAGTGCACACTTCCCCCAGGCACACACACCACCGGCCGTCAGTGCAGGCTTCCACCAGGCACACACACCTCCGGCCGTCAGTGCACGCTTCCACAAGGTACACACACCACCGGCTGTCAGTGCACGCTTCCACTAGCCACACACACCACCAGCCATCAGTGCACACTTCCACTAGCCACACACACCACCAGCCATCAGTGCACACTTCCACCTGGCACACACACCACCAGCCGTCAGTGCACGCTTCCACCAGGCACACACACCACCAGCCGTCATTGCACACTTTCACCAGGCACACACTACCAGCCATCACACACTACAAGCCATCGGTGCACTCTTCCACCAGGCAAACACAATCAGCCGTCAGTCCACGCTTCCACAAGGCGCACACACAACCAGCCATCAGTGCACGCTTCCACCAGGCACACACACCACCAGCCACCAGTGCACGCTTCCACCAGGCACACACACCACCAGGTGTCAGTGCACGCTTCCACCAGGTGCACACTCAACCAGCCGTCAGTGCGCGCTTTCACCGGGCACAGACCCCACCAGTCGTCATTGCACACTTTCACCAGGCACACACACTACCAGCCATCACACACTGCCAGCCGTCGGTGCAAGCTTCCACCAGGCACACACCACCAGCCGTCAGTGTACGCTATCACCAGGCACACACACACACACCACCAGCCGTCGGTGCACGCTTTCACCGGGCACACGCACCACCAGCCATCACTGCACGCTTCCACCAGGCAAACACACCACCAGCTATCAGTGCACGCTTACGCCAGGCGCACACACCACCAGCCATCAGTGCACGCTTCTACCAGGCATACACACCCCCAGCCGTCAGTGCGCGCTTCCACCAGGCACACACCACAAGCCATCAATGCACACTTCCACCAGGCACACACACCACCAGCCGACAGTGCACACTTTCACCAGGCATACACACCCCCAGCCATCAGTGCGCGCTTCCACCAGGCACACACCACAAGCCGTCAGTGCACACTTCCACCAGGCACACACACCACCAGCCGACAGTGCACACTTTCACCAGGCATACACACTACCAGCCTTAGGTGCACGCTTCCACCAGGCACACACCACAAGCCGTCAGTGCACACTTCCAACATGCACACACACCACCAGCCGACAGTGCACACTTTCACCAGGCATACACACCCCCAGCCATCAGTGCGCGCTTCCACCAGGCACACACCACAAGCCGTCAGTGCACACTTCCACCAGGCACACACACCACCAGCCGACAGTGCACACTTTCACCAGGCATACACACTACCACCCTTAGGTGCACTCTTCCACCAGGCACACACCACCAGCCGTCGGTGCACGTTTTCACCGGGCACACACACCACAAGCCGTCAGTGTACACTTTTCACCAGGCACCCCCCCCCAGCCGTCACTGCACGCTTCCACCAGGAGCACACACACCATCAGCCGTCAGTGCACGCTTCCACCAGGCATACATACCACCAGCTGCCAGTGCACGCCTGAACCAGGTGCACACACCTCCAGCCATCAGTGCGCGCTTTCAACGGGGACAAACACCACCAGCCGTTAGTGCACGCTTCCACCAGGCACACACACCACCGACCTTCAGTGCACACTTCCACTAGGCACACACCCCACCAGCCGTGAGTACACGCTTCCACCAGGCACACACACCACCGCCCGTCAGTGCACGCTTCCACCAGACACACACACCACCGGCCGTAAGTGCACACTTCCACTAGGCACACACCCCACCAGCCGTGAGTACACGCTTCCACCAGGCACACACACCACCGCCCGTCAGTGCACGCTTCCACCAGACACACACACCACCAGCCGTCAATGCACGCTTCCACCAGGCACACCTACCACTGACCATCAGTGCACGCTTCCACCAGCCACACACACCACCGGCTGTCAGTGCACGCTTCCACCAGGCACGCACACCACCAGCCGTCAGTGCACGCTTCCACCAGGCTCACACAACACCAGCGGTCAGTGCACGCTTTCACCAGGCACACACACCACCAGCCGTCACACCCTACCAGCCATCGGTGCACGCTTCCACCAGGCACACACCACCCGCCGTCGATGCACGCTTTCACCGGGCACATGCACCACCAACCGTCAGTGCACGCTTTCACCAGACACACATACCACTAGCCGTCAGTGCAGCAGGCAAGCTCTTCTCAAAGTTTCTTGATAAATATGTGTTTGATTCCTGGGAGGGAGTGGGCCCAGTTTCTTTAAACAATGCAGAGTTTTCACGTGCAGTGCATGAACTCCTGTGTGAGTGAGCCATGCTGCCTGGGGCTCACTCACTCCACACTTGTAAATTGCGCCTGCACCAGGCTTTTTCTCATTTGCAAAGTTTGGCGCATGCGCACAGCTAGGCAGCCCCCACACCCCCGGGAAAGACTGCTTCCTACAACCAGAATGGAAACTACATTCAGAGCAATGAAAACAAGTTCATTTGATGCAAAGAACTGTTAACAAAAACCATGTCCAGCTATTGTAGATCTGTCAACTTAAACAAAACAACAACAAAAACAAGCATAGGCATAGCCAATAGGTCTCGCTTTTTGGACCCTATAAGTATTTAGTTATGCAGCAGAATATCCTTGGTGCAACAACACCAACTGTTGCATAGCTAAACACTTATAAGGTCCCAAATGCGAGACCTATTGCCTATGCCAATGCTAGTTGACATGGTCACCTAACACTTTGTGCCTGGTATTTGATTGGAAGTGCACTGGGTCCCTGCTAACCAGGTCCCCAGTGCCAGATCTCTTTGCCAAAATTGTACAGTTGTCTTCCCCATTGGCAATACCTTTAGCTCTTTCTGTAGTACCCTAGTAAATGGTATCCCTGGTACCTAGGGCATGAGGTACTAAAGAAGGATCTCCAAGGGCTGCAGCACTGATTGTACCACCCTAATAGACCCCTCACCATACTCATGCAAGACTGCCACTGCTGGGCACGTGTGTTGGTACAGACCAAAGCGAAAACACGACATGACACACATCCCTGTGTGCCATGTCCCCTAACACTGCATGTAGCTTTTGTAAGTCACCCCTACAGCAGGCCATACTGCCTTAAGGCAGGGTGTTTTATATTATATGTTAGTCTATACCTGCATGAGCAGATATGACTCTGTACAGGTCAGTTCCATTACTGCCAGTGCAAGTAAACAGGGAAGGAATTTGTGAACATGTGCTGGACACTGGTGAAAATGAGTTCCCCAGCTACATGATGGCTTCACTGAAACTAGGGATGTTTGGTATCAAACATTTTATTTTAATATACCCACATTGATTTCTGTGTTGGATTTATTTATACATGCACCCAGAGGGCACCTTAGAGGTGCTCCCTGAAAACCTACCAGCCTCTGGTGTGTTGACTGGCTGGTTTCTGACAGCCTGCCACTAGAAGGGGTGTCTGACCCCCAGGGGTGAGAGCCTTGGCTCGAGTAGGTCAAAAACAACGCCTGCTCAGGAAAGGGTGTTTATACTCCCTCCCACAGGATGACCTGCTGATTAGCATTACAAGGAAACAAGGAAGCTACCGCCTTTGAAATGCGAGTCTGGCTTGGCACCTGGCAGGTGGGAAAATTAGTCAGGTAGGTGTGCCACCCCTGGCTAGTACCACCCCTAAGGTGGCCTAATCAAAGGTGTTTAACTTTTTAACCGCATGCGTGCAGCCGTTTTTCCCGCGGTATGCGGCAATTTGCGAATTACCGCGTTACATGACGAGCTCAGCTCGTCATCAGCACACGGTAGGTTACGCTGATGACGAGCTGAGCTCGTCATCAGCATGGAAGGGGTTAAAGTTAGCTATCTTCATGTTGGCAAACTTAGGAACTCTGGAGCAGGTTATGCCCACGTCCCTCACACAAAGATGTGGAAGGATGAGACCACCTACTTTAACCGCCTCAATATAACTAATCACACACTGAGAAATAGGAGAGTATAAATCGCTTTTTTAAGAGTGGTAGAACTGGCATAGTACAAATCTTTGAAAAACTCTCGCCCTCAAAAATTTGGAAGTGGTCATATAGGAGTCGTAGTGACCACAAGGGTCAGTAGCCCATTGGCTACTACGCTGCACTCCCCTAACGTCTTGAAATTCAGTATTTAGGGGAGCCCCTGGCACCAGAAAAAGCAGATCCTACCATCCGTAAAGAAGAAGAATGACGTGAAGAGTCGCTAAAGCAAAAACAGAAGACCCAATTACTGACTTGGCGCTAACCCTGAGGGCCTTCCTGCTGACTTTAACAATTGAGCCAAAAGACGACTTGCCATGCAGCATGATGAATCTCAAAAGCCCGGGAGACCTGTCAGCACTTCACCTAGGAACCAAGACCTCCTGTGGGACAGTGGAACTGTCCCCTGCATCCTGCAGACTACCAAAGAATAACTGCAAGGACTCCAGAACAGGCAAAACCTGATACTACCAAGCACCACTTCACCCGAGCCACCACAGCCCGTGTTGAAGTGGGCCAACAGTGTCAGCGTGGTCCCCAAGCCCTCAAGAGATACAGTCCACTGTGGATTTGTCCCTCGTGAACTGTGACGCCGCCTGCAGCCTCTTTGTGGAGGCCACCCAGCAGCGTGTGTTGCCGGATGAAGAAACAAGAACCTCAAAGACCATTTGCACCTGGTCGCACCGGCCCGAGGAAAAGAGGATTAAAGGTGTCCCTACGTCCCCAAACACCGCAAGACCCAAAGCCACTCGTCCCTCCCTGCAGCATGTTTGTGACCGGACATTGGATTGCAATGGGCACCCAATGCTGTTTGCACCACTGCACCCGGCCGCCCTGTGCTTCTGGAGGTGACCTGCTGCTGCTGCCTTCTACCTTGCCCCTTAGTCATCTTCAGTCCAAGAGACTGGTCCTGTAAGTCACTGCAGAAAACGGGTATGCCATATTTTTTCTCTCTCAAAAGGATAGCATTGCAGCCTCCAAATATTGCACTGTGTCGACTTTTTAAATACAAAGAATTTCTATTGAAAAACATACTTACCTGATCGTATTGATTCTGGTGCCTAAATGTATATACATTTCTGTAGTAGGGGATCTCTGTGTATAGTCATAATCTAGTGAATAGTCCCGCCCATGTGCGTGGACCCCGGAGCAATCAAAAATAATCTCTTAGAGTGTCGAAAAATGCAGAAATGCACAGACACTTAAGAGAGAATTTAAAGACAGATAATGCAGCCTAAAAAAGGCTACACTGTCCAGTACTTCAACTAGAAATTCCACCAAAAAAATCCACAAAACAGCAAAGTCTGTACAGATTTCCCTTGCTTAACAGCAAAAAACCCTCTGGAATGATAGAGAGAAGGACCTGGACAGACAAGCCCCATAGGCTGCCATTATGTGGCTCAGAACAGGATACTGTGCCTTTAAGAGAACTTTCCAGAACTTCACAGTATCCCAGAATGCACTGCAGGTCCCAATTACTTTCAGTTCTTTTTTCCGGCTCCTGCAAGCAGGACCCTGGAGCATTGAGCTCTCCCTTTTCAAGGGTTTTGTTGGTGTTTTTTCACTATATTCGATTTTGTGTACTTTTAAAGTACTTTGGTGACTTTCTTCTTGGTTTTTTGCACCCTTTTGTTGTCCATAATGCCTGCATTATTTGACAAATGCCCGAGTGCTCCAGGAAGAAGGCCAAGTCAGATCCCCATGAGGTGTGTATCCTCTGCCTTCCCTCTTCCCACATCCAGAGGGAGTGTGAGATATGTAAAGGCTTCTCTGGCAGGACCCTGAAGGACAGAATGAAGATCAGACTTCAGGGCCTCGAAGATAGAAGCTCAAGGTGGGTCTGGAGGGGCTTCATCTGCCCATGCTGAGGCCTCTGGGGGCTCCCCAGGGGCAGGAAGTCCAGCAAACGTCCACAGTCTCCGTCTGGGTCGGTAGCACTGACCACGACGTCGAGAGGAAGGTCCACGGGCAGTTCCCGGTCTCCCCAGGGTTCTGGGTCGAGAAAACGTCACCCGTCGACGTCGAGGGACTTACACAGGCCGCCGTCGAACCCAGTGACGATTTCTTCGTCGTCGGTGGCGTCGACGTCGAGTGGTCGGCGTCGACGGGCCCGGCGAACAGGACATCATCGTCGTCGAG
>NC_136068.1:1042051664-1042198647 GCF_964261635.1 Lissotriton helveticus | reverse complement strand
GAGGGCTCCAACCCCTCCTCCATTGCCTCCTCTACCTCCGCTTCCAACGGGACCGCAGACTCCGGTACCTGTCAAGCCTCCACCGGTTCCGCCCAGGTCAGTCTCGTTACCCAGGCTTCCGACCCCTCCCAAGAAGACTCCTAAGTCTAAGGAACCGCCTAAGCCCAAGACGTCCGCCCCGGGGAAACCGGCTGAACGTCCCAGGCCCAGGAGATCGAGGTCTCGCTCCAGGAAGAGAGAAAGATCTAGGAGCAGACACAGGTCCTCCACGAGATCCAGGCATCGCCATAGGAGGCATAGGTCCAGGTCCCGTTCCACCTCTAGGACCCGTTCCTATTCGCCTACTCTGTCAGACTCCCCGGAGACTAGGGTGTCTCCGATCGATGACATCGGTACGTTCCAGGAGGTTCTCCTGAGGGGCGCTGCGAAGCTGGGTATCACGGTGACGGCTCCTACACCTACGACGTCCGTGATATTCGAGACTTTGCACAAGAAGCACCTGTCTCGCCCTCTACTGCCGTTGGTGCCAGGGCTGGTTGAACCTGCTGAACAGCTTTTTCTTACGCCAGCAGTGGTGAAGTCCGCTCCCTCCAGGCTTCTAAAGAAGTACAGGGCCCCTGACTCGGACCCGGCCTTCCTACGGCTGGATCCTGTACCCGACTCAGTGATAGTGACGGCGGCCAGGAAGCTGCATTCTACCTCCCCGTCCTCCACCGTGCCTCCGGATAAGGAGAGCCGCTGGATTGATTCGGCTGGGAGGAAGGCGTGTGGGACGTCTTCCACGACGATGAAGGCTTCCAGCGACTCGGCGTTACTGGGGCGGTACGACCGTGCGCTGTGGGATTCCATTGAACAGTTCAAGGGACCTTGTCCCGCGTGACAGGAAAGAGGACTTCATGGAAATCGTCCAGGAAGGGATGCTGGTCTCGAACCAAGCTATCAGCGCTGCGGCGGACATTTCCCTGTTGGCTGCACATGGATACTCGGATATTTTTCCCTGAAATCTACCCCTGAGGCGGAAAGCCGGGGGTCATTTAGCTTACCTCTCAGAGCGCTATAATTTGCAATCTTGATCACGAAGTACTGCATTTTAAAAGGTGTATATATTTTACTGGTGTATTTTTAGTCTGTACTTACACGCACGTTGGGCGAGATTAGCATCGCGCCAACGACTTGAATCACATTTTGTGCATCCATGGTGCAGCCGATCTAGGGGCTGTCACCGGAAATACACACCCCTCAGACGCCATCTTGAGGGGAGGAAACGGGCGCGCTCCAGTTGTTGGACGCTCCGCGCCCTCCCAGCATATTTAAGGGACGGTAAGGAGTAATCATGTGATTTTCCCTGAAATCTACCCCTGAGGCGGAAAGCCGGGGGTCATCTAGCTTACCTCTCAGAGCGCTATAATTTGCAATCTTGATCACGAAGTACTGCATTTTAAAAGGTGTATATATTTTACTGGTGTATTTTTAGTCTGTACTTACACGCACGTTGGGCGAGATTAGCATCGCGCCAACGACTTGAATCACATTTTGTGCATCCACGGTGCAGCCGATCTAGGGGCTGTCACCGGAAATAGACACCCCTCAGACGCCATCTTGAGGGGAGGAAACGGGCGCGCTCCAGTTGTTGGACGCTCCGCGCCCTCCCAGCATATTTATGGGACGGTAAGGAGTAATCGTGTGATTTTCCCTGAAATCTACCCCTGAGGCGGAAAGCCGGGGGTCATTTAGCTTACCTCTCAGAGCGCTATAATTTGCAATCTTGATCACGAAGTACTGCATTTTAAAAGGTGTATATATTTTACTGGTGTATTTTTAGTCTGTACTTACACGCACGTTGGGCGAGATTAGCATCGCGCCAACGACTTGAATCACATTTTGTGCATCCACGGTGCAGCCGATCTAGGGGCTGTCACCGGAAATACACACCCCTCAGACGTCATCTTGAGGGGAGGAAACGGGCGCGCTCCAGTTGTTGGACGCTCCGCGCCCTCCCAGCATATTTAAGGGACGGTAAGGAGTAATCGTGTGATTTTCCCTGAAATCTACCCCTGAGGCGGAAAGCCGGGGGTCATCTAGCTTACCTCTCAGAGCGCTATAATTTGCAATCTTCATCACGAAGTACTGCATTTTAAAAGGTGTATATATTTTACTGGTGTATTTTTAGTCTGTACTTACACGCACGTTGGGCGAGATTAGCATCGCGCCAACGACTTGAATCACATTTTGTGCATCCACGGTGCAGCCGATCTAGGGGCTGTCGCCGGAAATACACACCCCTCAGACGCCATCTTGAGGGGAGGAAACGGGCGCGCTCCAGTTGTTGGACGCTCCGCGCCCTCCTCCAAACCTCCCCACTGACATGTATAAATACAATCAATCATCTCGGCCGCGCAGCGGGCGCGCCGGCGGTGCGCTGAAGGCGCGCCAAAGGCAAGCCCGTCTGCGCCCGTCCGCGCTGAGTCCGGGCCTAGGGCCATACCCCCTGGCCGGCCTCGATTGGATCAAAGGCTGGTGTACACTCGATCGGCTTTGATAGAGCTGCAGCCTTCACCCAACTCTTGCTGCACACGCCAAGACCCATACAGTCCATTATATAATGCTAACACCACATGTGTGGACTGTAATACTATGATTCATATTTATAATCATAAGATTCGAAATAAGCCTTTAACCCCATATAGCGGTACAGACATCCTCATGGGCTTAATCAATGCGCGCTCTGCTTGCAAACATCGTCAGGAAATAGCGGATCTAATTACTGATAACAATTTAGATATCCTGTTCATAACAGAGACTTGGACCGATGATGCCTCCGGTCCGGATCTAGTAATCGCCGTACCACAGTGCTATAAAGCCTATCGATTGGATAGACAAAGGAAAAAAGGAGGAGGACTGGCAATTATAGCGCGAGAAAGGTTCTCGGTTAAAATAACCCCAATCCCTATCACCACTGGCGAAGCCCTTCAGTTTAGCATTAAGCTTACTCCCCTCATTAATTTCAACGGTATACTGCTATATCGACCACCGGGTGCGAGGTCGGCGTTTTTAGCAGATATAAGCACGTTAATGGAATCACTAATATTGGAAGAGTCTCCTACTATCATGGGGGACATGAACTTCCATTTGGAATTAGAAGACGACAAGGACACTCGGGCACTCATCTCAGATATGGCCACTTTGGGGCTTAGACAAATGGTCACAGCTGCCACTCATCAAGCAGGACACACTTTAGACGGCATCTTTTCCAATATGGAGAACTTACACATATCCAATATCCAACCGATGCCCTGGACTGACCATTATGTAGTATTTAGTACACTCAATATTAATGAAAAACGGAAGAACAAGAGTAATAATCTAATTCCTCGATCAGTCAAAGTCTGGAAAAATATAAATGAGTCTGAACTCAAAAGTCTTCTGGAAAGTACAAGCCCCCTGCTGTCTAAGGATTCAAAAATTGCAACTCAGCAATATCACGACTGGATTGCTCACGCCACGAATATGTTAGTACCAACTAAAATATTATCTAGTAATAGAAATACCCCAACCGCGCCATGGTACACGGATGGACTAAAGAGACAAAAGCAGCAGAACAGACATAGGGAAAGGCAATGGCGGCAAAACTATAACACTGAGGATAAGGCAAAATATAAAGAGTCACTGAGTGTTTATAAAACCATGATCATAGAAGCAAAAAAGAAAAAAAAACGTTTTTCTCAGCGTAAAAAGAAAACGCCAAAAATTCAAGTAGGCAACTCTATGATATTACCAGATCACTGTCTGGTAATGCCCCCGATCTTATTCCACCTCCCTCACAACTTCTCTGTGACGAATTGGCACAATTTTTCTTTTCGAAAGTGAACGATATCTATCAGGCTTTCTCGTCGCGACCTATAATATCTGCCCCATCGGTTCTTCCTATCGACAATGCCTTGACAAATTTACACCCACTCACCACAGATCAGATAAAGGCTCTGGTCTCTACTATTAAATCCGGATCTTCGTTAGACCCATGTCCTCTTTCGGTGCTCTCTCCGGTGATGGATACACTCATCCCAGTCATCACTGCAGTTTGTAACTCGATATTGACCTCCGGAACTTACCCAGACTTCTTAAAGAACACGCTGGTGAAGCCTCTGTTGAAGAAAGAAACCCTTGATAAATCAGATTTAAAGAACTATAGGCCTATCGCAAGCCTTCCATTCATTGCTAAGGTGATAGAAAAGGCCATGAATCACCAACTAGTCGAGCATCTAGAGAAACATTTTCTTCTGGATGAATCGCAATTCGGTTTTCGGAAACATCACGGCACGGAAACCGCGTTAATCAAGGCCGCTGATGAGATTAGGACAATCAGAGACCAGGGAGCTACGGCAATGTTAGTAATGTTGGACCTATCAGCGGCTTTCGACACGGTCGACCACAAGATCTTGCTCGACCGTGTCGAAAAGAAAGCCATTCTTCTCACTGCAAGGGATCTTATTGCATCTTTTTTGGCTGATAGATCCCAGGCAGTCACCTTGGGCCCTTACCACTCAGCTAAGATGTCGCTCCCGTGTGGGGTTCCACAAGGCTCATCCCTAAGTCCGACACTATTTAATATATATGTGTCGGACCTTGCTAATGTCATCAAAGCATTTGGGATGAGCATAACCTCATACGCGGACGACACTCAACTCGTTTTAGCCATCAAAGACAACGGTCCTGAGGTGGCAGAGTGCTTCCAACGTGGAATGTTAGCAATTGGAGAATGGATGGCAGCGAACTGCCTTAAGATGAACTCCGGAAAAACTGAGGTACTCATCTTTGGTCCGCTTTCTCCTGACTGGTCAGTGACCTGGTGGCCTGTAGCCCTGGGTGACCCCCCCAGGCCTGCCTCCAAGGTCAGGAATTTGGGCATAATTTTCGATGGTGACCTCAATTTTTTAGCACATGCAAATAAGATAGCAGCTACTGCCCATCATAAGCTAAGACTGATCAGAAAAATTCTCCCATTTTTGCCGGAATCTGCTGCCAAAACCCTGATCACTACCCTAGTACTATCGTCCCTAGATTATTGCAATGCATTGTTTCTGAATGCTCAGGTAAGGGTTACCACCAAGCTTCAAACTATTCAGAATGCAGCTGCTCGGCTGCTCTCGGGGACTCCCAAGTTCTCTTCTATAGCTAACACCATTAGGAAATACCATTGGTTGACCATCTGCAACCGAATTAAATTCAAATCCTTGTGCATTGTATATAAAACAATGAACGACCCGGGACCTCAGTATTTTAAGAACCAGCTTATAATAATAATAATAAAAACATTTATAAAGCGCCTGGCTGCACAAACAGTGTGTCCCCGCGCTGACTGCAGACTCAACTAACAGAGGGAAAGGACGGAAGAGGAGTAGGGCACTATTATTGGGGGAAGAGATGAGTTTTTAGTCTGGCTCTGAAAAGGGTTTCTGAGGGTTCCATGCGCAGATGGACGGGGAGGGCATTCCAGTATTTTACTCCAAGGTATCGGAAGGAGCGACCCCCCATTTTGGCTCTGTGAATACGAGGGAGTTTGAATTGTGTCATTCCTGAGGATCTCAGATCTCTGATCGGACGATGGATGGTGAGAAGGTTTCTTAGATAGATGGGTCCCTTGTTATGGGCAATCTTATGGGCATAGCAAAGGCTTTTAAATCTAATTCTTTCCCTAACAGGGAGCCAGTGAAGTTTTGCCAGCACCGCTTTGGAAGATGTTCTTTTAGGAAGACCCAGTATCATGCGGGCTGCAGCATTTTGTATGCATTGTAGCTGGTGTAACTGCTTTTGGTTCACGCCTAATAGGAGGACGTTTCCGTAGTCCAAATGAGGCGTTATGAGAGCGTGGACAATCGTTTTTCTGGCTTCCGTCGGGATGAGATCTATGATTTTTCTCAGGATTTTTAACGTGCCCATGCACTTGCCTATAGTTTTGTTAACTTGAGATTTTCCTGAAAGATCGGAGTCAATCATAATCCCTAGATTTTTAACCTTCTCTACGGGGCGGGGAAAATCACCCAAAGCTGCCGGCCACCATGCCTGGGACCATATTGAGGTTTTGTTCCCGACCACCAACACCTCCGTTTTGTCTCCATTTAAACGGAGGCAGTTGTTGTCCATCCATGTGGCGACAGCAGCCATGCAGCACGAGAAATTGGTGGCAGATTTCTCACTGTCTGGGGTAAGCTTGAACATAAGCTGGGTGTCGTCCGCATAGCTAACAATGCCCACCCCGAAGTTCTCTACGACGCGAGCCAGGGGCTCCATATAGATGTTGAATAAGGTAGGGCTCAAACTAGAGCCCTGTGGAACCCCGTAGCTCACGTCACGAGAGGATGATTTGAAGGGTGGGCAATGTATCCGGAACGATCTTTTAGTGAGGAAAGACTTGAACCAAGCCAATGCTTGTTCCTTCACTCCTATATCCGAAAGTCGGGACAGCAGCGTGGCATGTAGCACAGTATCAAAAGCTGCGCTTAAGTCTAGCATGACCAACGCTGCTGTCTCTCCCTCGTCCACCATCTTGCGAATGCATTCCGTGGAATATAAAACAGCTGATTCCGTGGAATAGCCAGGTCTAAAGCCTGACTGTGTCGGATGGAGAACATCTTCTGATTCTAGAAAGACCATAAGTTGTTTATTGACTATTTTTTCTATAATCTTGGCACATTGTGGCAAGAGGGAGATGGGCCTGAGATTTAGGAATTGGATAACAGGGATATTCGTTTTTTTTTTTAGAGGGATAACTTGTGCTGTTTTCCAAGCCTCAGGCACATAACATTCTTTAAATGAGAGGCTTATCATGTTTCTTAATTGGTCAATGAGACACTTTTCCATGATGTCTTTGCTTTTTGCCAGAGGGCACACATCATTGGGGGAACCTGAGTGGATACTATTGATGATGATGGCCAGATCTTTATTGTCAGGTGTGGTAAATTTGGTAAGGATTGACTTTTGAGTGGGGGGGTTTCTGGACCTTGTCTCTTTTCCTGATGTAGAGGGTTTAGGAAAGGTAGCGTGAATTTTCTCCACCTTTTCGACAAAGTAGTCAGCTATTTCTTCGCCTATGTCATTAGAGTAAGTATCTTGTGTATCTAAACATGTTGTATCCGTGAGTTCCTTATAGATGCGAAATAATTCTTTTGTAGGCTTGGTGGCCTCTTCAATTCTAGTTTGAAAAAAAGCGCTTTTTTCCTCTCTTATCAATTTCTGATATGATTTTAGTTCTAATTTATAAATTTCCTTAAGTTCAGGAGAGTAGCATTTTCTCCACTTGCGTTCTGTCGCTTTACAGTGTGACTTAGCGATTTTAATTTTTTCCGTGTACCAAGGTTCTGACTTAGTTCTCCTAACTAGGGGCTTCGAGGTCCACGGGGCAATTTCATCTAGTGCCTTGCTCAACCATAGTTCATAGTTGTTCCAAGTGTCTCGCAAGGAGTGTTCTATGGGCGGGGGGTGTTTTTTTAATTCGTTAATTAAGCGTTCGGGGGTGTAGTCTTTCCAGTTTCGGCGCTTAGAAAACAAAGTTTTATTAGGAGCAATCTTAGAGATGTTAATAAGGATGTTAAAAGTGATTATATAATGGTCTGACCATATTATAGGGACCGGGGGGGATATTTCAATTCCTTCCCAGGTGGCAAACACAGGGTCTAGTAGGTGGCCATGTTGATGCGTGGGGTAAGTTGATAACAATGTTATTCCCAACGCATGCAATGCTGTCTTGAGTATTTTAGCCTCTTTAGCGTTGTCATCTTCAAAATGAAGATTCAGGTCACCTAAAATCATAAAATTATTATGCTTTATAGCTAACTGAGTAGCTATTTCAATTAGTTGATTGCAGAAAAGGGTTGCATTGCCAGGAGGGCGATATATAAAGAGGCCAGTAACGGTCATCATCGGGGTCAATTTTATGGAGAAAGTACCACATTCACTATTAATGATGGCTTTGTTAGTGAGAGTACATTCCAGTTCCTTTTTACAAATCAATGCGAGTCCTCCACCGCGTTGTTTAGGCCTATCAATTCTTAGCAAACTGTAGTTAAGGGGTATTGTCTCTAAAATATCGGGGGATGAGGATTCCTCTAACCATGTTTCAGTAAGAAACAATACATCAAAATCTTGTTTATGCAGTAGATCTCGTATTTCCGTTTTGTGTTTGATCATGGATCTACAGTTAAGCAGCATCATTTTTATTTTGGTCTCGGGGGTGTCACAAGTAGGAACAATAGGGAGTGAATCGTTACATGACTTGCAATGCGACGGGATCATCATAGGGTCAATGGTATGTTGACAAGGTTTAGTGGAGATCTTACCCAGTTCTAGAAGGGTTGTTCTCGAGTAAAGAGTTCTTGGCTGATCAACCATCCTATCAGTCAACCGATGAGGGTCAGTGGGGCCATGATGTCCTGCCCCGTGCCCCGTCTGGTCACGGACGGGCGCAGACGGGCAGGACTCTGGCTTGACTCCGGCGCGCGATCGGCGCGCCCGCAATGCGCGTCCGCTGCGCGGGGCCATGCACGTATGAATAAATGCCCTCAGTAGCGCGACGTGCAGCGCGAGCCCTCACTAAGATGGCCGCTGCCGGACTTCAATACTTGCCTAGACCCCACTGATGCCGGTCAAATGACTGACCACACCCCCAGGGCAGGCGAGTAAGTGTCTCTCAACTAAAGATTCAATTGAATTGAAGGAGCAATAGTCTTTGCCTAGATCGGCGCTGAGTAAATAAACAATGCGCTATTACTTAAATCACTACTGAGATACCAGTCTATGTGCTTTTAGCTCAGTGCTGGGGGGAGGGAAAGGACACACAGGGAGAAAGATTAAAACAAAGGTTCTGTGGGTTTAAAAACGATCCTCCCGGCTCAAGCCTCAGGAGTAAAGTCGAAGCAATCTAAAGTGCACGCTAACTTTCCCTGAATAAATGCCCTCGGTAGCGTGACGTGCAGCGCGAGCCCTCACTAAGATGGCCGCTGCCTGACTTCAATACTTGCCTAGACCCCACTGATGCCGGTCAAATGACTGACCACACCCCCAGGGCAGGCGAGTAAGTGTCTCTCAACTAAAGATTCAATTGAATTGAAGGAGCAATAGTCTTTGCCTAGATCGGCGCTGAGTAAATAAACAATGCGCTATTACTTAAATCACTACTGAGATACCAGTCTATGTGCTTTTAGCTCAGTGCTGGGGGGAGGGAAAGGACACACAGGGAGAAAGATTAAAACAAAGGTTCTGTGGGTTTAAAAACGATCCTCCCGGCTCAAGCCTCAGGAGTAAAGTCGAAGCAATCTAAAGTGCACGCTAACTTTCCCTGAATAAATGCCCTCGGTAGCGTGACGTGCAGCGCGAGCCCTCACTAAGATGGCCGCTGCCTGACTTCAATACTTGCCTAGACCCCACTGATGCCGGTCAAATGACTGACCACACCCCCAGGGCAGGCGAGTAAGTGTCTCTCAACTAAAGATTCAATTGAATTGAAGGAGCAATAGTCTTTGCCTAGATCGGCGCTGAGTAAATAAACAATGCGCTATTACTTAAATCACTACTGAGATACCAGTCTATGTGCTTTTAGCTCAGTGCTGGGGGGAGGGAAAGGACACACAGGGAGAAAGATTAAAACAAAGGTTCTGTGGGTTTAAAAACGATCCTCCCGGCTCAAGCCTCAGGAGTAAAGTCGAAGCATAAACCAGCCAGACAGCTTCGATCGGCTAATTTAAATCTATTAGTCACTCCACGATCAAAAACTGTTTCTTGGGGGGGATCGTTGCTTCTCAGTGGCCGCATCCAAGCTATGGAATTCCCTACCTCAGCACATCAGGTTGTGCCCCTCCCTGCTACAATTTCGCAGGAGTCTGAAAACGTGGCTTTTTGACCAATAATTAGTCAGCACCTGATGAGTAAGCGGTAGGCCTAGGGGAATTTCAGCGCCGAGACGCCTACGGGTATTCGTCGCGCTCAACAAATGCCAAAAATAAATAAATAAATAAATAAATACTGCCACGGTATCAATCAGCGACGCCACGCTTGGCTCCGACTTACGTCGCTCAAGCCTGAGGCGCAGCAGCGAGTGGCTAATCTGCCGTTTTCCGGCGAGACTCTATTCGGGAAACATGCAGATGACGAAATGGCCCGGATGAAGGCCGAAGCTGAAACCCTGACGGCTGTGGGCTTGGAGAAGCCCAAGGACAAGAAACCCTACCGCCAGTTCCAACGACGGTTCGGCTCGCAGGGTAGAGGAAGAGGGCAGTCTTCTGGGCAACAGCAGCAGCAGCAACAACAGCAGCAATTCAGAAGACCCTTCCAAAAACGTCAGAGGGGTAGAGGTGGACAGCAGTCCTCTACCGCGAACAAGGGCCCGGCCGGGTCTCGACCCTGAGCGGTTACTTCCCCTTCGTCCGTTACCCGCTCCGGTGGGGGGAAGCGTTCAATTTTTTCTGGCAGAGTGGAGAAAAATTACTCAGGACAAGTGGGTGCTGAATATTGTTTGCAATGGATACAGTCTTCGGTTCACCAGCCCACCTCCATCGATTCCTCCGGTCAGCTCGCAGTATCAGCAGCGCGAACTCCAGGCGGAGGCCGATATCCTGTTAAGGAAAAGGGCGATAGAAGATGTACCTCTGTCTCAAAGAGGAAGAGGTCTGTACTCCCGGTTCTTTCTGGTACGCAAGAAGGACAAGAACGAGTTCAGGCCCATTCTGGACTTGCGACAGGCAAACAAGTGGATTCGCAGAGAAAAGTTTCGCATGCTGTCGTTGCATCAGATTTATCCTCAGCTGCAACGGGGGGACTGGCTTTGCGCCATAGACCTACAGGATGCATACTTCCATGTGCCCATTGCACACAAACACAGGAAGTTCCTGCGATTTCAAGTCGGCGCCAACCACTATCAATACACGGTACTTCCGTTCGGGCTGAAGTCTGCGCCCAGGACGTTCTCGAAGTGCATGGCAGTGGTAGCGGCACACCTACGGAAGAACAAGGTGTCTGTCTACCCGTACCTGGACGATTGCTTGATCAAGGCCTCCTCCTTCTCGGAAGCTCAGGCACATTTCCAGAAGACGTGCGTTCTTTTGAACAAGCTGGGGTTGCACATCAACATGTCCAAGTCGATTCCGACTCCGGTCCAGTGCATTCAGTACTTGGGAGCCTCCATCAATACGCTGTCAGCAAGCGTGTCTCCTTCGGAGGAACGACGATTATCACTCCTTCGAAAGGCTCAGGCTCTCATGTCCACTCCATCGACGACAGTGAGGACGGTGTCTTCTCTGCTGGGGTCGATGGCTTCTTGTATCTTCCTGACGCCACATGCGCGGCTGCACATGAGACCGCTGCAGGAGTGCTTGTGGGATCAGTGGGACCAGAGGAGAGGATCTTGGGACGACAAGATACGACTGTCTCTACATGCTCTTCAGTCTCTGAAGTGGTGGTGCTCGAAGGAGAATCTCCTCAGAGGGGTTCCCTTCCACAAGGACATTCCCACACAGACAATCGTGACGGATGCTTCTCTCCAGGGATGGGGAGCACACTCCGGAGACCTACAGATTCAGGGGACGTGGTCCCCGATGGAGTCCACGTACCATATCAATTTCCTGGAACTCAGAGCTGTTCATTTGGCACTGAAGGCTTTTCACCCCTCCTTCCAGACAAACTCTCTGCTTGTACTGACGGACAATACGACCACGATGTATTACCTCAACAAGCAGGGGGGCTCGAGATCCCGCACTCTGTCGCAGGAGGCGCAGGCGATCTGGCACTGGCTTCTGGCCCGAGGTCTGACGATAACGGCCACCCATCTACCAGGTGTGCAGAATGTTCAGGCAGACGAACTGAGCAGACTGATTCAGGAAAACCACGAATGGGTCATAAACGACGAGGTACTAGGAGAAGTCTTCGCAAGGTGGGGAACTCCAGACGTAGATCTGTTCGCCACCGCCGAAAACAGCAAATGCCGAGACTTCGCCTCCAGGTACTACCAGCCGGGGACGCTGGGGAACGCGTTAAGGATCAACTGGTCGAACAGCTTTCTGTACGCTTTTCCACCAATTCCCCTGATTCCGACGGTTCTCATCAAGCTGTCCCAATCCAGGGCAAAGATGATTCGGATTGCCCCGGAATGGCCCAGACAGTGGTGGTTCACGGACCTGCTTCACCGGTCTCTCCTTCCTCACATGAAGCTGCCGTGCAGGCCGGACCTTCTCACGAAGTTCGGGGGCGGGTGTTGCACCCCAACCTCTCGTCTTTGAGTTTGGCGGCATGGCTCCTGAAATAGTGCAATATGGCCATCTGAATCTCCCAGAGGATTGTATGGACATACTGAAGGAGTCTAAGCGACCTTCCACTAGGACTTCGTATGCTTATAAGTGGAAGAGGTTTTGCATCTGGTGCAAGTCTAAGAACTATGACCCTACGACATGCAAGGAGGATGTCATCCTTCCATATCTACTACATCTGGCACAGTCTGGCCTTAATGTTCATTCCATTAAGGTTCATCTGGCTGCTTTGACTGCCTACAGGAAATGCCCTTCACAGACTTCCTTCTTCCAGATCCCTGTGATCAAAGATTTTCTGGAAGGCTTGAAGAAAGTATTCCCTCCTGTCAGGCTTCCTTCGCCTTCGTGGGACTTGAATGTGGTGCTGTCCAGATTGATGAAGGAGCCTTTTGAACCCATTCATAAGGCTTCGTTGCAGCACCTGTCCTGGAAGGCGGCGTTCCTTGTGGCCATTACGTCGGCCCGCAGGGTGAGTGAAATTCAGGCGTTGTGTTGCCAAGAACCTTATACTGTATTTCATGCTGCTAAGGTTGTTATGCGTACTCACCCTAAGTTTCTTCCCAAGGTTATTTCTGATTTTCATATCAACCAGACTATAACTTTACCTACGTTCTTTCAGAATCCTTCATCTCCAGCGGAAAGGTCTTTGCATTCCCTGGATGTGAGGAGGGTGCTGAAGTTTTATCTTGATAAGACCAAAGATATTCGTAGGTCAGACCAATTGTTCATCAATTATGGATCAGTCCGGACAGGTCTTGCTACCTCTAAACAGTCCATCTCGAGGTGGATTGTGTCCTGTATACAATTGTGTTACTACAAAGCTAATAAGACCTTAGGGGGCAAACCTAAGGCTCATTCCACCAGGGGCAAAGCTGCCACGACAGCTATGCTTCGTAATGTTCCCATTGCAGAGATCTGCAAGGCGGCCACTTGGAAGTCGGTCCATACCTTTGCTAAGCATTACTGCCTGGACGCTGATGCCAGGGCAGACGCTCAGGTTGGGCAGGCTTCGCTGCGGAATCTGTTCGCACAATAGTGGCGTTATTTCTTCTTTCTCCACCGCCGCTTGGTGTGGGGATGGGCTTGCCATTCTATTCACTAGATTATGACTATACACAGAGATCCCCTACTACAGAAGGAGTAGTTTCTGTCCTGTAACTCCAGTTCTGTAGTAGGGGTATCTCTGTTATAGTCATAAGCGCCCGCCCTCCTCCCCGGTGGAGAGAGATATTCATGTACGGAATGCTACAGGTCTGGCGTGTTATGCCTTCAAAAAGAACTGAAAGTAATTGGGACCTGCAGTGCATTCTGGGATACTGTGAAGTTCTGGAAAGTTCTCTTAAAGGCACAGTATCCTGTTCTGAGCCACATAATGGCAGCCTATGGGGCTTGTCTGTCCAGGTCCTTCTCTCTATCATTCCAGAGGGTTTTTTGCTGTTAAGCAAGGGAAATCTGTACAGACTTTGCTGTTTTGTGGATTTTTTTGGTGGAATTTCTAGTTGAAGTACTGGACAGTGTAGCCTTTTTTAGGCTGCATTATCTGTCTTTAAATTCTCTCTTAAGTGTCTGTGCATTTCTGCATTTTTCGACACTCTAAGAGATTATTTTTGATTGCTCCGGGGTCCACGCTCATGGGCGGGACTATTCACTAGATTATGACTATAACAGAGATACCCCTACTACAGAACTGGAGTTACAGGACAGAAACTACTCCATATGAAGATACCTGCTATGTTTATAAATTGGTGTGGATCTCGTTATTGAATTGTGTGTATCATTTATTGATTGTTGTGTGTATTTGCAGATGTCTTGCACTTCTCCCTGATAAGCCAAAGCCTGCTCTACCATACTACCCCCTAGAAGAGCACCTTGGAATTGCTATAGCAAGCCCCTGTCCACTCATAAGGGAATCCCTGGACTCTTTGCACAGTAGATCTAATTTTTATAAATCCTATAAAGAGCCAGCTTCCTGCACTCTTATTGAGTAGGGTTGAAGACTTTCCGTGCACTACAATCACTGGAACTAGATCACCAAAGATGCAAGGGTGCTCTCTGTTGAAGGGCTGTTCTACAGCTCAAGAAAGCAAAGGCAAACATGACTGATCTCAGACGAGACAAAGTAAGGGCTCACTGATGGGAAATTACTCATTATCTAGGAGTCCTTGTTATCCGTGTCGTGTCTCCCAGTATGTGGAGGGCCATTGGGATTCACGAAACACAAGATAGGTGTGGCAATACCAGCTCCAACCCCACCCTCCCTCAGTGGGTGTCATGCTTCCTCATTGGCTGCGCCACACAACATGACTGCTTTGGATGAGGGGTGGGTGAGGCTATTGAACTAGGACCTAGAAAAAGTAAAAAATACCTATGCCCTAGACCCAAGAATTTTTGTTTATTGAGGGTGGGCTAAGGGATGCTTAAAATCTATGGGGCTGCTTAGGACTGAATATTATTCCCGCATCAGAATAAGTCAACGTGTTTCAGTCTTTAAAACTGCCCCATAAAAGATCCCAGGCTTAATTCAGGACCTAGATGTTTACTTTCCTAACTCCTTGGATAGTGCTGTTCATTTATCCATCGGCAAGCATTGACAATATACCTGCTGGACAGTATTCACTGAGTCTGCATTTTTGATGATCCTGTGAATTGTGTAAACTTAAAACACCAATCCTAATTATACTGAGACATAACTGAGGTTATAGTCCAAGGTAATTCCCAGAGATTTGGCCGAGTCCACAATGGTCGGGGGACTGTTTAAGGCTATGATAGCTTTAATCCATGTCTGGATCTCAGAGTTGCATTTGGGCGGGGAGATTAGGAGGAACTCAGTTTTCTTAGTGTTGAGTTTGAGTTGGTTGGAGGAGAGCCATTGGACGGTCAGCTTCAGGGCCTCATTCAAGGTGAGGATCTCCTCAAGAGATTAGATTTTTATGTAGATCTGAGTGTCGTTGGCGTACATATGGTAGGAGATATTTGCAGCGCGAAGGACTTCGGCAAGGGGTTCTAAGTAGAGGTTGAAGATGGTGGGGGACAAATTTGATCCTTGAGGGACTCCCACCGTGACCAAGGAATGAGCGGACAGGTTGCCGTTGATTAGGAATCTCTGAGATCGGTTTTGGAGGTAGGAACTAAACCAGTCGAGGACTGTGCCATCTAATCCCATCCGAAGTTTGAGGCTTTCAAGTAGCATCTCGAGTTGACCGTGTCGAAGGCCGAGGATAGATCTAGGAGGATTAGGAGACAGGTTTTGTCTTGGTCAAGGGTTTGTAGGGCATCATCGACGATGTGGAGCATGGTGGTTTCAGTGCTGTGTCCAGGTCGGAAACCAGATTGGCAGTCATCGAGTAAATGGAAGTTGTTGATGTGGTGACTTAGCTGTAGTTGCACGCACTTCTCCAGCACTTTAGCCAAGAGAGGAGTGTTGGAAATTGGTCTAAAATTGTCAGGGGAGGCTGGGTCCAATGACTGCTTTTTAAGAATGGGGAGGACTTGGCCCGCTTTCAGAGAGTTCGGGATTGATCCCTGCCGGAGTGAGGCGTTGATTATCGCAGTCCAGCTGGGAATAATGGATTGGGCAGCGGTCGCAAGACAGTTGGAGGGGTGCGGGTCGTTGAAGTGGTTGTTCAGGTTTAAGGTGGAAAGGATTTTGGCGACAGAGTCTTCATCATAGAGTGAGAAATCGGTCCAGTGTACTAGATTCTTAGGTGCGGACTGGAGGCGGGGGGGAGGAGGCAGAAAGTCAGGGTTCGGTAGAGGGAGTAAGGCAGCACTAAGTTCCTTGGCTTAGGTTTTGATGTTGTTTGTGAAAAACAAGGAGAATTCCTCGGATGAGATGAGAGTCTTCGGGTTTTCTTTCGCTGTTTTAGACAATTTGTTCGATTGGTGTTTGACCAGCTCAAAGAGTTTGCGTGGTTTGTTCTGGGCATTTCCTAGTTCCGCTCTGAAGAACTCTTTTTTTGAGTTGAGGATGTTCTTGTATGTATTTCTGGCCTGTCGGAGAAGTTTTAGGTGATCGGCCGAGGGGTGCTTTCTCCAGATTCTTTCGGCTTGTCGGAGGGATCTCCTCTCGTCGTTGAGGGAACCAGTGAACCATGGGTCTCTATGTTTGACTTGAGTTCTTTTTAGTTTAAGAGGGGCTAGGTCATCCAGAATGTTCGACATCGTTGCAGAGTAGTGATCATTGAGGTCTCTACCCGATGTGATATGCAGAGTTGCAACGGATCTCAAGTTCATTGTGGTCTAGGTTTTTGGTGTCTCTGACCCAGCATTTAGGAAGCCCCGGTTGTGGTGTCTTTGTCTTGCGGGTGCCAGGTAGAAGGAAGGCGATGGCGTGGTGGTCAGACCAGTCACAGGGGTCTATAGAGATAAGCTTGACGGTTGCCTCCTTAGAGATGATCCAGTCAAGAGTGGCCCCTTTCGAATGGGTTGGGAGTGAGCAGGCTTGGGTCAGGGTTTGACCGGCCAGGAGGTCTTTAATGGCATTGACATGAGGATCCTTAAGATCGTTCCAGTGCAAGTTGAAATCTCCGAGGAAAATGTCTTTGGTGTTGGGGGCGCTCTTAGCTGTGATGATTTCCATGAGGTAGTCAGTGAAGGGGTCGTTCATGCCTGGGGGGTGGTAAAAGATGTGCAGTTTTCATAGTAGGGTGGTGTTACTGCAGATTGAGAGGGCTAGATATTCGCAGGAATCGGTAGTATCCGCCAGAAGCTCTGTGACAAGGAGGTTAGAGCAATGAATGCAGGTGATGCCGCCACCTTTCTTATTATGTGGTCTGTCTAGCCTAGTAATATTAAAGTTGGGGGGACTAAGAGGTCAAGGCATGGGGATGAGGACTCATTAAGACATGATTCTGTTAGAATAGCTAAGTCGGTGTTATTGTTCAGAATGAGAGCAGCGACATCGGCGGCATGCTTTACTGCCGATCGGCAGTTGACTAATAGACCAGTCAGAGAGGGGAGGGAGGTGGTGTCGGGAGTCGGGGCAGATAGGTGTACAGGCGCTAGATTACTTCTGATCACCCTTCTGTTACAGAGGGAGGCTGATCTGCAGGGATTGATAGCAACTGTGCAGATGGGGTGTGCAGCGTCTGATAGACAAGGAGTGATAGGGGCTGCATTATGGACCTGGAGAATGTCATGAATTTCCTTTTCAGTGAGGTCCAGCGTATTTGGTGTGATGAGGGAAACGTTGTAGGAACTTAAGACAAGAGCTGACCCAGTGCATTTCCATGAGGAGTTTGGTTGGACTATGAACGTTACCCAGCTCGATCCTTTATCCCATGAGTGGCTCTGACTGCCAGGAGGGCCTGTCTTCAACTGTCTATCATCGTACCTGAAATCAACACAAGTGAGGCTGATGACTAAATGAGGACATGTGTGCCTTCCCTCGCTTTTATACCTAAGATAAAATTATGTTAACCTGGAAGTGAATGCCAATCCTTCACCTGTAATCACCCCTGAGTAATGCTGCCTCTTCTTGTCGTGAGGGCGCCAGTGCTTCTACACTTCATTGTTGTCCCTATAATGCCCCCTGGAGTGACACTGACCCTGGGGTAAGAATTCCTCACCTGTGGAGACTAGCCTGTGCTCCACACCACCACCAATGGCCACTGGAGTTAGGAACTCCCTGGACTGCTGCCAATCAAGTGAGAAGCCTGTGAAAATGGTAGGTACTGGCAAGCATGCACCTACCTGCCTTACACTTCTCTGCCTCCCTGGCAACTATAACGCAACTCCAAGTCTGCAGTAGCACTCAAGCATAACTCCCTATGTCTCACCTGTAATTCACAATGCAAGCATTCTGCCAACCATGTACTCAGGCTGGGCACCTCCTTGTGCAGCCTATCAGTCTCACAGCCCTCTACTTTAGTGGCATGCCTAAAGAGTAGCACCATGCTTGCAGAGACACAACTGAGCCCTTCCTCCAGGTCTCACACAAGACACCTTATGGTTCCGCCATAGTTCACACTACAAGCATATTTTCCCACTCATACGTACTAGGCAGTGTGTTGTAAATAAAAGAAGTCCAGATGTAGCCAAGCCAAAGGATGGTTTATTCAGGTTCAGTTACAGGAGGATAAGAAGGTAAGAAAGGTGATAGATAGCCCTACCAGGAGCAGCCTCCCTGCTGCTCAGCATGCACACTCCAACTGACACTCAGCACATCCCCAGGCACGCATGCATTCCATGACATCACAAAGCATTCCAGCACTCATCCTGGTAGAGCAGTAGGGAAGATGTAGCTAAGGGAAAGGATAGGCGACAATCAAGTCCCAACACAGTGTTGCCTAATACCTCGCTTCTACCAATGCGTCTTGCTAATTATATGGACCTGCTACTACACTACAGTAAAGTACACAAACATGCACAGGCCTAGTAGCCATGCAAGAAGGTGAGATTATGAATAGGTGTAATACACGGGGATTCAATAAGTGCAACAGCAATGTCCAAGATTTTGAGGCATCCGATATATCCCATGGGGGGGGTGGGTTTTAGTCCTTGGTGAGCACCAGGAGTGATAGATGTCCGCATAAGGCCAGGTACAATCAGATGTGGTCCAGGCTAACTCTTCTATGTATGTATGTGTACATGTATGTATATGTTTCTGTGATGTGAGCCTAGTTAAAAGGCAGCGGGCACAGTCAAAAACAATCTTGAAGTCAAGGAAGGAGAGAAAGCTGGGTTGTGGGTGGTTAATGCTTTGTGATGTAGCGTTCTTTAAACAGGTGAGTCTTCAGCTCTTTCCTAAATTTGAGCAGCGCTAGAGCACTATAAGGTCACTTGCCAAAAGGTATTACGGTGTTATACCCTTGGGCCATATTTTAAAAAACACAAACTGATATGAAAGTGAAGCGAATAGTCCTCTTCGACCTGAGGTCTCAACCAGGCTGGGAAGTACAATGAGGGGGGTATGCAGTGTGTCCACGTGCTAAGAAGGAAGGAGGGTAAGAATGTTTTGTGGGCCATTTAGCCATAGGTCAGCCTAATAAGGTTACAATTCAGCTCCTATGGGAAGCCACCAGCATGTCTGAGGCGCACAGGGAGGGTGCTCCAGAGTCAGGAAAAAGTACTCCTGTTTTTTTTAAATCGGTTTGTGTGGCTTCCCTCCGCCGTTTGAGTGGCCAAAAACGAAATTATTCTCGGCTGCTACCGTAAAGAGGCTTTCGGGTGAGGAGCAAGCGTTTAATTATGCTGCACGCTTCCCTCAAAGGGAAGGTTTTTCTGTTTGCGTCTGTGGCTGTCAGTGTTGTGCCGCCGATCAAAAGTAAGCCGAGTAGTCTGGTTCTGCTGCTGGGAGCAAAAGAAGGGCCCTGAAAGGACTTTTCTCAACCTGTGTTATAGCTTTGCTAGAGATGAGTACCGGCAAGACCCAGCTCACTTACTGCATAATTCCGAGTCATTGGATGCCCCCTGACCCAGTCCTGTACTTTGATTTTACATAATGCCAAATGGAATACACCAAGACTACGACTACCAAGAATGTAGGATGAGCAACAAAAAGGCTATGGCTAGGGTACCCGCACTGCATCCGAGAAAAGAAATGGAATGTAGGCTGATAAAAAAAAGGCTAGGGTTAGGGTACACACACTACAGCAGAGAAAGGGAATGGAATGTAGGATGATCAACAAAAAGGCTGGGCTTAGGGTACCCCCACTACAATAGAGAAAAGAAATGGAATATAAGGCTAGGTTTAGAAGGCTTCGCCCAACTGCACAGGCCTGCTAGGAAAAAAGGTTTGGCCGTCCCTCTGGGGGGAATATGACGCTCACCTTAACCAGGATTGCGAAAAAATTAATGTTAATAGATGCATCATGTAAATGGTTGTTGGTTCGCAAGGTATCCCTACTGGTTACAGAAATGAAGGGTGACTACCTGATACTTGTGAATGTCTATACACAATTGGGTTCCCAGGAGGAGTATGAGATGGAAATGGGGAATTTTAAGGACATGGATGCTTTGTGCAAGAAGCATGAGAATGATTTGATAATTGTATTGGGAGATTTTAATCACAAACTGAATCCAATAAAACTAGATTTCTGGTTCAAGGAAATATTGAGCTCATATGATATAGACTCAGCCAACTTCCCCAATTGCACTTCCACTAGACAAGATGTAGCACTGGGGAAGTACTTGGGGTCAAAGGGGTTATTTAGTTTAAAGGGCAGGATGGAATCTGACCAGCCAAACAGACATTCAGGATAGGCTCCCAACACTGCCCCATTGACTACGTGTTTATACACGCCTGGAATTATGCATTAGTAAAAGGGCTCCAGGCAACCCAGTGTAATGGCAGTGATCACAATGCCCTGTACTGTGAACTATTAGGGCGGGGGGGGGGCAATAAGTCACCGTGAAGTAGTCCTCCCCCAACAAATGAAATACCCTAAACGTATGACTTCAAAATTAACCGATGAATACGTAGAGAAACTGGCTAGTTTTCAACAGAAATTAAATATGGAATGTGCCAAGGATCAGAAAGTAGCCTGGTTTGTGGAAACAATAGAACAGGTTGTACAATGCCTCAGAGTAGAATTAAAAAGTAAGTAAGTAGGGCCTATGAACAAGCAATCTACACAAGGAAGACAATTAGGGTGGCTTAAACTAGATTGTAAGAACAAGAAAAGGTTAATAAGGAGAGAAGAGAGAAGTCTGAATAAAAGTTATGACCCGGGTACTCTGTCTAACCTGACTAAATTAAGAAAAGAATATAAATGCTAATTAGGAATCAGAAGAGGATCCTTAAGGACAAATGTTGGGAAAACCTGCTGGAAACAATTGAAACTAAAAATATAAAAGGGTTTTGGAAGCTGATACAGGGTGCCTCCGGTCGGTCCCTGGTGACCTTGAGCTGCGTAGTGGAAGAAGCAGCTTGGGAAGAATACTTAGGCGAACTGTATAGGACAATTGAAGTGCCCGTTGTAAACAGAAAAGCTCACTGGGGAGGGGCTGTTGAAGATCTAAAAACATCCTTTACAGTAGAAAATGTAAAGGATACAATAAGTTAAATTTAACTCGTGCAGCCGGTCCCAAATATTTTACCTGCTATTATAATAAAGACACAGCTAAACTGGTGGGCCAAATTTCCATCCCATATGTTCTCAGCCATATTAGACTCTGGTACTATCCGCATATTTTGGAGGGGGCAGTAGTTAGACCTATACACAAGAAAGGTGATAGGAAGTCCCCAAAGAATTACAGATTGATCAATCTGCTGGATGTTGGTGAAAAGGTTTTCACCAAAATAATCCTGGACAGATTGTAGGACTGGTTGGTGCAGGGGTCTATTGTGCCAGTGGAACAAGGAGGTTTTAAGGAGGGTCACTCCACGATTGACCACTGTTTTGCCCTATGGGCGGTGGCTCAGAAGTCTATGGAGCAGCGAGGTAGGCTGTACTGCTGCTTTGTAGATTTCCGCGCTGCCTTTGACCTGGTGGATAGGAAATGTCTTTGGGAGACCCTGAGAAGATATGACATCCCAGAAGGCCTCCTAGTTGTAATTCAGGAGCTACATAGCCAGAATTGGGCCCAGGTGATTAAGGATTCGGCAGGGGGCTTAACACCGGAAATAGCGATTAACAACGGCCTTAGACAGGGCTGTGTACTGGGTCCGCTAATTTTCGCTGTATGTGTAGCAGATTTGCCATCCATCTTGGAGGCAGATAGAAGTGCTAGCCCAAAAATGAGTAGGAAACAAGTATCCTGTTTACTGTATGCCGATGATCTAGTAATTCTCGACTAGACAAAGATGAGCCTACAGAGGAAGCGAAATCCTTTTAGCATATACTGTGCGGCAAAACGTTTAGCGGTAAACATAGATACAACTTGGATAAAACCAAAATCCTGTGGTTAGGTAAGAGAGACCAGAAATTTAATTGGTATCTGGGCCAAACCAAACTGGAGATTGTAAATGAGTATAAATACCTGGGGCTCTGATTTGTCAAGTCTCTAAAGTGTTGCACGCATTTGGAGGCACAGCAAGCAAAAGCTCATACATCTGTTTGTGGGCTGAAAAAATGTAATTGCAGCTATGGTGACATGTCCCCCCACAGACCATTGATAAAGGCCTACAGCGCTATGATAGCCCCACAACTACAGTATGGAGCAGAAATTCTCTGCTTAGGTGGAAAAAGCACCTGGGATATCGAGGAAGGGAAATGCATAAAATCTCTAATGTCATTGCTGGTCTCATCTATGATCCAGGCAATTAGATTGGAGGTGGGCATGACCTCATGGAATGCATAGGTGCAAGTGGGCCTATACGATTTTGGAAATGATTGGGGACAGTAGAAGAGACAAAAGTGTCACAATGGTGTAAGAATGAGATTCAGCATAGCGACCTAAAATAAGCCAAAGAGGGCAGAAAGAAATTGTACACTATCTGTGAAAATTTAGACACAAGAATTGATCAGCAGACTCTTCAAATAGAAGTGACAAAGAGCGAACTCAGAACAATAGGGAAGGAAGTGTCTAGGCTAGAAGACATGGAGTACCTGAGAAAGAAAAAGTATGTAACATTTTTGATAAATAGCTGGGTGAAAGAAAACCGGTACCCCTATTTGGATGTTCTACCTAATCAATGGCTTAGATTGGAAATATTGAGATTGAGAATTGGCATTAATCCTGCTATGTTAAATGGTAGAATAAGAACAGAACTGAGGGGAACTGATGGTAAATGTACATGCTGGTTGGGCACAAAATGCGATAATTTACATATCCTGATGAACTGCCTAAAATTGTTAGCCCCACAGAAACAGTTTTTACGCCCTATCTTTTTAAAATATGGTACGAGGCAGGGCACACAAGCAATTGAACTCCTTACAGATATGCCAAATCTTGGAATTACAATAGCCATTGCGAAGAACATGAATGCTGTAAAAAGGAATTTTATGGAATAGGAAATAGTCGGCTGTAAGCTAAATTAGAAGCTATGATGGATAGAGATTTTAGAAATTTTGTATTGGTTAATTACCTTTTAAAAACATTTTAGGATAGGAATGTTATTGCTCTTAAAATTATTTATGTTTATATACAGGTGTGTTTAGGACTTACGCATGGAGTAGTTTGTAAAATTGAGAGGAAGTACTTGGAAATAGGGCTTCTGTAATGACATTGGTTGATGAATTTGTAATGATTTTAGACACAAAATGTCATGCTTTACGCTGTTAAAAGACCAATGGTCTAAATAAACGTTACTTTTTGACTTGATTTGGAATATAAACAATGTGAAAAGCAGGAGATGCACACGGAAAAACTCTTCAGTGTTTATGTGACTGTCTGGTAGGATATGTTGTCAATATATGAATCTTCAGCTTTCTTGACATTAAATGGTGTGCAATATTGGAAACTCAAAGCTTTCACGATCCAAGATGGCTGCCTACCTCATCTCACTTTCACCTACTGGGGCTGGCCTACCTTATCCAACGTCACCCCTCGTCTCCGTTTCAATGGAAATATATTTATATAAGATCCCTGCTCTCTTATACAGGGCTGTTTTTAGAGCATTGCAACTAGTACAGCCGCACCTGTCTCTGACCTCGGGGAGGTGTGTTTAGAAATAACTTTTCTAGTGTAAAAACACATGCCGCAGAGTTCCTTATGTGTCCAGCAGTTTTCAGGCAAAAATAAAATTTTCAGGATAACACTGGTAATTGATGTTCCTGCTGGAGACAGATGGAGTTTTCTCTAGTGACAGTTTGACTCATCTTAAATTAGCGCAGAGGGTTGATATGCCTGCTGCAAAGAACTTGAACCATGCGGATCACAGAACTGTATTTTATGTGAATAGGTCAGTGTGTCGCTGCTTTTGTCTCAGCGATCCCTTAGTTACTAGCTGTTCATAAGTTACAGCACTAGTAAAGCACAGTGAGAATGGTTAGAATGTTATGTTTTTTTCTCCAGTCTTTCATCATTTATTCCTAATATTGCTAAAAAGGGTTAGTTTGGTTAGGAATATATTCTTATTAGTAACGCCAACCTCAACCACTGTGTTATGTTTTGAATCCTGAGTTTGTGCTTCTCCAGACCATTCTTAAAAAATACTGCGTACTAGTATGGATGACACGTACACCTTGTAATCCTCATAGTTTTATGTGACATTTCCTATAGACTGATTTATTATTTATTATTCATTGTCTCTGTATAATGTCTGTGTGTCGTAAATTGCTCTGACACCCTACACTGGTATGAGAAGATTGCTAAAGCAAATGAGATGCATATAAGGGAAGGGCTGTGGAGAGATGAAGGGCACTGTTGGAGGGTGGTGGTGAGCGAAACCGTGAAGAAGGAGGTCATTGGGGGCACTAGAAAAGATTGTCGCACCAGGCTGCTCAAATGTGCAGAGGGGATTTAGCTATTGGAAGCTCTGTTTCATTGGCTGATTGCAGTGTAAACACCGAATTCACAACTCTTTTTTTATTCTCTCCAAGTGTAATAATTTCACTGGTACAATGTGGATTTTGAGGGCATCGGCAAGGGGGAATAATGACTGTACCTCTGTATTTATTTATTTATTTATTTATTTGCTCACTTTTATAGCTTAAGCCACCAAAATAAAGTTCTTTGATATTGAAATTGTACCCATGTAGTCTCAGTATCAGGGCTGTTGATTAATATCCATCCAGTATTGATAAGTTCAATACTCAGTAAAATCGTCAGGACATAGATAGGAGCAATCACTCTGCATTGTATTTAAGTATCTTTTGTTTACAGTAACATTTAACTCTGACCTCAGGCAGCACCATCTCCCGCTAGAGACTAAATAACTTGCTGTTACAGAGGGGGCTGAGCACTAAGGAAACAATGAGTGACACAAATGTGACACAAAGACAAATTATGAAAAGTAAAAGCAAACTGAATATTGAGATAAGGAGGATACAGAAGGGAAAGTGAAGTAATAGGCACAATGTAAAAAAATTAAAGAGGGATAGAAAGAGGTGACGGCAAAAAGAATACAAGCAAGCAGAAGATGTAGGAATCTGGCTCTGTAGATACTATACCAAAATTAGGTATAGTGTGCACAGAGTCCAATGGAACCCCAAAGGTAGGCAGAGGTAAAAGTAGATCGCACCTTACTCTCTAGTTGTGGTAGTGTGGGCGAGCAGTAAGGCTTTATCAGAGGGTAGTGTTAAGCATTTGTTGTACACACTCAGGCAGCAAATGATGTCACACACTGAAAGACTAAACTCAGACCAATATGATTTGTATAAAATAATTATGTAGTTATATTCATTTTCTAGAACCAAGCAGGCCTGGTACATTTAAGTGTAAATGGTACTTTTCAAGGCAGGTTGAACAGTATAAGCAAGCTGAATGAAAATTACGTTTTTTACAAGTTTGTAAATGCTTTCAATACAGTGGAAATTACTGTTAGATTACTTTTGATTACTTTTCAGATTACTTTTTCTACTCAGTGTGATATGCCTAGATATCACACTGGGACATTTCCTAGAGAAAAGGTAAGTAAAGGAGTTTTTAGTTGTTTGCAGTTTTTCAAGTTCTCATACAAAACCAACCCAACACAAAAAACAATTTTCAGGAAAAAGCAGTCAATGCAATCCTGTGGAAGGAAATTGACTTATTGGTTTACGGATGAGTATAAGTTTGTGGGAGTTGGCATTCTGGAGTTTGAACCAGGGTTCCCCCATGGTCAAGAACGCACTTTCAAAGCACCGTCATCGGCACCCGGGCGGCTGGGTGCAGAGTGCTGAGGCCCAATGTTATCCAGTTGGTGGCTGCTCACGGGCAGGCCACACGGTTGTGGGAGCAAAGCTCCTGATGTTAGGCTCACGGCTAAGGGGGATCCGAGTTAGCACCCAAAGTACACCTCCAGCGGCGCAGGGGCATCTGGGTGAAGGGTGCTAGTCATCAGGTGCCCTGTTATTTTCAATGGGGATTTTCCAGTTGTAACAAAGACTGCAGGCTCGAGGACGAAGATCCTCTGGAGGTGACCACTGGTTGGAGAGGTAAGTTGGGATGCCTGGGACACCATCGGTTGGGCCACCCAAGGCCATGGTACGTCGGGTGCTGGGGTGTCTTTGGGCGTTGGGTTTTTCTTTCCAGCTCCGGACGCTGTCGGGGGAAGCCCCCAGAAAGAGGCTGCAGCCTTCGCTTGGAGATTCGAGGCAGGTCAGAGATCACCAGATCTCAGGTCAGGATCGTCGGGGCCACCTTCTTGTGGTGTTGGGCCACTCAAACTCGGGCCGTAGACGTCGGGTGCAGAGTCTGTGGGTGAGCAAATCCGGTGCTCAAGGGAGACAAAGTCTTTCTTGTGGAAGGCAGGGCAGATCCTTGGGGTTTTTGTGGTTGCTGGCAGCAGGACACACCAGGATTTTGCTGGAGCAGGTTCGAGGTGGGGACATGCCGGTAAGGCTGGGGCCAAATCAGTGGGCGTCCTCCTCTTCTTAGTTTCAGCACTGATCTCCAGTCCTTCTTCTTGGTCGGTTCTTGTCCTAGGAGGCAAGGTTCAGGATTCAGGGGCATTACAGATAAGTAAAGGTTGGGACCAATGGGTCCCTTCTTTGGGGTGGGTACACCCCCTATTATGCCACCCTCTAGTGGGAGACATATGCCTCTGTCTGGTTGGCTGGGTCCCTCTATCTGCACGATGGGGATTGAGAGTTGTACTTCTCCGCGCCCCCCCACCTGAGGGGTGGGGTTGGCACAGGTAGGCACACCTACATTCCTCACTTGGTTTTCCAGCCGATTCTCCCGCCCAAAGTGGGGGTCAGTACCAGTGGTGGCCAGTTGCTGGAAGCAGCAAAGGCCTGGTGATGCTCACAAAGGCGGCAATCCTTTGAAGCTTCCCCTTTGTGGACCCTGCCCATCCTGGAGGAGGAAGCTTGGCAACTCGTCCCAGGATGTGCATTTTTTCAGACCCTCGAGAGCAGCAGGCTCTCGACCCAGGGGTCCAGAAACATGTCTGGTGGTGGCAGCTGGCGAGCAGCCACTCAGCCTGCACACTAGTGTTAGGTCGTTTTTCAGGCGGCCTCTCTAAGATGTCCTATGTGTGCATTTTTCTTTAAATCCCACACTGGCACCTGTGGGGATTTAATGTGCTGAGAGGTTTGATACCAAACTTTCCAGTTTTCAGCAAAGCCAATATGGTACTGAGAAGCTCGTAATGAAAAGCTCCCAGCACCAAATACTCTTAATGCACTTACAATGTCTAAGAATTGGCTTAGACACTGCAGGGGTACAGGGCTCATGCACGGTATAATGGTATAGTGCACCCAGCTAGAGGTGTGGCTGACGTTTACCAGGGCAGTGGTTTGCAGTGCCAATTGGGTTTTGTCTTCAATGCAGTTTAGGGAAAGAACATACCCCCTGTGTACCTGTTTGGCAGGAACCCCATGCACACTCAGTCAAAGTACATCAGCAGTTTAACAAAAAGTGGGGACAACCATGCAAAAAGAGGGCACTTTCTTACAGAAGGGAAAAAGGAAAAACTGTGGGAATGGATGGGAAAGAAGGAAGTAAAAAGGGTGCTTTAGAGAATGACAAAGGGAACTAAACGAGTGAGACAAAGAAAGAGCCACAACAAAAGAGTAGGAAAGAATGTAACCAAGGGACATGGAGCATTGTATTGTTCAAAAGGCCTGATTCCACTGGCGAGAAGGAAGGCTTCCAATGGTGTCTTGTGTCATATTCTGGAGGGTTCAGCTGGAGTTGGATCCCGTTGTGAAGTAAATATCTGACAAAATTAGTTTAGTCCTGGGGGCAGCATCTTGTGTGCTGTGTTTATATTGGTATCCTCATCTGGGTTACTTTGTCAGTTCTGAAAGCCATATATTGAATTGTTTCCAGTATACTCCTCAGTTGGAATATTGCATTTAGTTCGGGATGCAACATCTGAAGAGGCATGTCCAGTTCTGGAGGATATCTACATCTTATTGTGACCAGCTCACAGGTGTCAAGTACTAGAGATCAACTCTGGTGTATGATGTCCAATTCAAAAACCCCTGCACCTGGCTCAAAACTTCGACTTCAGGAGGCGATATCATAAGTGTTTTGTCCAGTTCTGTAGGATTCATCTAGAGTACTGAGTCAGGTGCATAAAATCGCATTTGTAATGATGCCACACCAGAGTTTTGCTTTTACGTATACAGGCCACATTTGGCATATTAAGCCCCGCTCCAGATGTTGCATCTGGAGAGCTGTGTCCACTTTCGGGGACTGCCTTAGGGCAATTGTCTGCAATTCTGGAGATGCAGGACTGTGAGCAAGTTTGTCTGTGATGACGAGTAGGTGAATCCCACCACCCCACAACAACTCACAAACAATAAAACAAATTAAATATGGGGGAGTTGTTTAAATGCAATAAAACAATACATATATATATATATTTAAATATATATATATGGGGGAGTTGGAGTCTCACCTAATCTCAAACACTTAATTAGAGACACTAAATTCAGTAGGATAGCTCTGTGATTATACAACTATAGCCTTTGACAAAATAATCCTCCCCCAAAAACTTAAAAAAAAAAAAGAAATCGCCTTTGATAAATGAAGAGTTGAAAAAGGCAGCATGATAAATCTCAACATTTCAACAGAGATGGCTCAAATCTAAGGCCCAGTTAAGGCAAAATAGGTGTATGCTGACACAAACAAATGTAGAAATCATACAAATCAAATGAAAGTAAAGACGGCCAAAAATCCACTACTCCTGTAGGATCGATAATGCCAAATGCCAAGCCAAGGAACTCATACAATTTATCAGAGAGCTTTCAAATCTTCACCCCGCCTTCACAAGACTTCTGCAATACACCTGGAACGCATTATTTAACTAAAGCAGATACCCTGGATTGTCACCTAACACCCAAGACTATAACTGTTCCTGGAAGAGTGCCAAAGAGACTGAACATTACTGGCCTTCTTGCCCGGGATGGCTGAGCTGGGGAAAGAAACAGGGGAACTGTACTAGGTCATGTGCTGGCATTTGCATAGATACATTTGTGTGAAGGGCTGGGCCACAGTCCCTCTGGTGATGCAGGGAAGTGGCTCTGCTGCAATGGATACTGCCATACGACTGCTATGCCTCAATTTTGATAGTGGACGCTGTGCCACCAGTATGAAGTAAAAATCAATAAAAAGATCATTAAAAAAAGAAATAACTGCTCCCCTAACACACGACCAAAAGCAATCACGACAGATAAATACATTATAAATAAATACATGACTCATCTTGTGAGTTGCAGCCTACATGTGCCCCAGATTGCAGTGAGAAGAGTCCAGGAAGTGGTAAGGAGACAGACTAGTGCTGTCTCTTCCCAAGACAAAAAGTTGTTTAAAAAACGATTTTCACTTTCTGTGTTTACTGTCTATCCCTGTGGTTGTTACAGTTAAAAATTGTAGTTTTAGCCTGCCTATAATTGCATATTTTATCACCTGTGTTGTGTTTTAAATGTGTGGTTTTTCCCTGCCCATGATTGCCTTCATTTAGTGTGTTGAATTGTGGGATTTGCAGTCCAACCTCTGTAGTTTGTCCCTCTCATTCCTTGGTGACAAATCTGTTTTCCCTCCAAATTTCTCCTTTGCTCTGTGCTTAGGCCTGTGTGCTCAAACAGTGCACCCCCAGCCTCCATTTTGTGTTCACAAGTCAGTGAGGCCAGCCCCCCCCCCCCGCAACAGGGATTCTCTACATCAGAGGGTGCTTCTGTGAGCTGTTTAAACTGTATTTACTGGGTCCTGTGCAGTTCGTTTTTGGCCAGCAGGGGGAGTAAAGCTTTATTCAAACAGTATTGTTAGATTTCGAGTTAGTGAAGCCTTTACCTGCTGAAGTCCAAAGTTGTGGATTGAGCCTGTCTGTCTCCTAGGAGATTCTGAACAGGAGAAGCAGCTTCCAACTCCCTGGCCAGCAAACCTTGTCTGAAATTGCTGGGACCTTATATGGTGTGCTAGTGGTTGGCACATGTGTACACTGGTTGGTGGTTGTATCTGGTGTTTCTATTGGGTTAGGGTTAATGTCCTCATTGGTTGGGTATTTGAGGGTTCTGATTGGTTTCTCGGTCTGTGATTCAATCATTGCAGGGTTGGGACTAGGGCTAGGGTTAGGATTTCTATTGGAAGTAGGGACTAGGGCTTCCTATGTTATTGGTTGTTGGGAGTAGGGTGGGACTAGGGCTAGGGTTAGACCTTTAATTGAAAGTAGCTATTTAGGGCTTCTGGTGTGATTGGTTGTTGGACCAGTTGTGGGACTAAGAGTAGGGTTAGACTTTTTATTGGAAGTAGGGACTAGGGCTACCTGTACCATTAGCTGCTTGGACTTGGGTTGGGACTAGTGGTAGGGCTAAGGCCTTTATTGGACGTAGAGATCAGGGTTTTTGAACTGATTGGGTGCTTGGACTAGGGCTAAGATTGGCAGTAAGGTCCTGGTCTCCTATTGGTTCTAGATGTTAGGGCCAGTGTTGTGATTGGATAGTGTTAGGGCTAGGGTTCCCATTGGCTGAAGGGGTCACCTGATTACTAGGGCTACAAAAAAGGCCAGGCTTAGGGCGTCTCAGCCCGGGCGTCGAGGCTAAGGGTGGAGAGGACAAGGGTAGTTGCCTGTTTGGGCCTGTTAAGGGTGGAGAGGACAAGGGTAGTTGCCTGTTTGGGCCTGTTAAGGGTGGAGAGGACAAGGGTAGTTGCCTGTTTGGGCCTGTTCGAGACTGGTCGGGACTAGGGCCAGAAATGCTGCCCTTTATTCTCATTTAACAATACCCAGCCCACACCATCCACAACCACAAACAGAGCAACACACTCACTTCTTTTATGTATCTATATACCTTCAATGTACTCATGGATCTATATATTTATCAGTTTCTTCTAATTTAGCATTTCCAATGCACTAGCCTATTTCTCAGCCTACAGATCTATCAATATATCCTCTACATCCACTCTCTCATTCATCCCAAACCCCATACCACTACTATGATTGCCAAAATAACCCTTTCTAGACTCTCTCCTGCTCTACCCCTCCTTGCATCATCTGACACCTTTTTACTACATCGATCCCCTAAAACAAACCTTTCTAAACTCTCCCCTCTGACTCCTTCCCTCCAAAACTCCTTTTACTCATCCAAAAGCCTCTTCCTACTGCTAAGACCTAAAAAAAAAATCCTTAGCTCTTTTATCCCTCCACTATCCTTTTTCAATCAAAATTAACAGACTAACATGTTTCACTTCTCAAATTCCATATTCCATATGCAACTATACTAATATACTGCCCAAATAACTGATTAACATATCTACTACTCAAATGACTTCATATTTATACTAAACTAATTTTCAACAGTAATCCTTTATGGGTTCCGGAGTGGCGTGCTACTCGCCAGAAAAGCGCTTCAACACCCATCAGGGGTAACAAGTGCTATATGAATGCAAATCTTTCTTCCCCTTTTATCCATCCGCTATCCTTCTCACTCCAAGTAACTGAATAATATCCACCACTGAAATTACCTCATATTTCACCATATTAATTCACCACTAATCCTTTATAGGCTCCCTGAATAGCATGCGTCAACAAGCGAGCGATAAATAAATACAAACCTTTGTCCTACTCTATCCTTCTGCTATCATTCCAAATCCAAATACCTGACTAACCTATCCACCACTTAAAATGTACTTGCATGTTTCACTATACTAATTCAACACTAATCCTCTGTGGGTCCCGGAGTAGCGTGCTACCCGCCAAAAAAGCACTTTGACGCCTCGTCAGGGGTAGTAAGCGCTATATAAATGCAATTACAATACAATACAATACAATATATATCGTCATTACACCTCAGTTTTTGAAGACCTGGTAAAATACAGCAGCCCATCAGACCACTGCCCTACCCACAGACTCTAAAAAGGTTTCATCTACTTCCAACACCTGCAGCTATTCCAGTTAAAAGTATTATCAGTACCTTCTCAAACACAGGAATATTCAGAGGTATTGAAGATTACATAAACAACACACCCTACCTGATTCATATACCCCATGTCCCATCAAATTCTTCCTGCATAACAAAAGGAGTATCAGAAGAATCTATCATCTCACTTCTACTTTTTAAGATGTACTTGTAACCCCTACTGGACGTTATCAGCAGATTTGTACTCGCCTACTACAACTACACAGATGACAAATAGATAATTCTAAAATTGGAAAACCATAAGCAGATAGGAAAATTCAAAGCTCACACCTGCCTCTTAGCCATAGACTACTTAATAACATGAAATCACTTCACGTTAAATGCACAAAAACTGAAATACTGACTTGCAGTGAATGGAATATGATCCTCTATCTGACCAGGTTAATTTTGAAATCAGCAATAAATCGCTATAAAATTACGAAACCTTGGAATTATCTTTGACTCTATACTCTCTGTGAATGCTCATAAGGACAATAAACTTTCAGCACAAAGCATATTCACACATGTTGGATTTCCTCAGATAATACAATCAACATCACGTGTCCACTCTAAACTTGATTTTTCTAATGGACTATACCACAACATTCCGCTCTCAAACAGGAGACTACTGCAAAGAATCCAGAATTCAGCAGCAAGACTAATTCTAAATGTAAAAATGCAAACATGCATCTCTCCTTTCCTGAAGGCTCTACTGTCAGCATCCCATTCAGAGGTCCATGGTGCACGCAGGGGTTAACCCTGTTTGTTAAGGCCTTTTACTCCTGACGTTCCAGGGCCCGACCTACTATGGTTCCTGATCATCTGGGCTAAGTACGCCTTCTGCACTTGACTATCAGTGGTAGCTTTGGACAAGAAGTCAAAGGCTCCCTCAAGGGGAAAGTATAGATACAGGTAAGTGAACACAACTCCTAACTCAAAGCGCAAACAGTACAAACAATACATCAATGGCCAATCAAATACTAGCTTTTATAGAGAAAATAAGTATTGTATTTCTAACCCTACAACTACAAAGGAATAACAATATGCATAATCAATTACACAGTACCATTGAGGTCGGGGCTCTAGGAGTCATCAGGCACATCCCTATCCCACCAACTTTTTTCGTGCAACTGCTTGGGTTTACTCGCCATTCACTGGTGGCCGCATACAGGGAATGATCACTATTAGGCCATGCTGAATAGTTCCTCGTTGACTCTTCAAAGGTTGGTCAAAAGTGTCTATGGTTCAGTAGCAGCAAGTCCCCTGGGGCCCAATAGACCCAGTTAACGTCTTACCTGCTCCTGCAGTGTAGTGTAGTTCCTACTATCCCAATAGGCTCTGCGCATTGGAATAATATCTTCAATAGTATAGACGTAGGACAGAGGTTAACTAGGTCTTCTACTGTCGATATTAGACTTAAAGTTTTGTGTGTGCCAGCTAGCTCAGAGTTCACTAGAAACTTTCTCGAATAGTCAAGGAGGAGGTTAACCTCCCTGGATAGACAAGAAGGGATTTAGTTTCTGACAACCATAGAACATGACAACTTTGCTCTCTCTAATCAAGAGTATATCTCTAGAGTCGTGTGAAAACAAAAGACAATCATTTTACTCAGTCAGTACGTGCATTCTTAGTTCCACCAGTTTGTAGAGAAAAGAAGAGACGGGCGTGTTCAATAAAAAGGTGTTATTTATTGATCAGTCTCTTTTCTCATACAAGAGAAATGAATCGCTATTATTGCAATACTTATAGTTAAGTAAAGTGCATACAGTAAAAGCAGGATTATAAAATAATACTGTAAAAGCATTGATATGGTTTCTTAGCCATACGATACTTAAAATGGATAAAAAATATACATACATATATACATTGACTAATCGTACTCAACTGGTGCTTCTAACTACGCCTACCCCGGTGTACCTGACCTAAGCCTAATACGTGGGCGGGAGTAAATCAGTAGCAGTTTAAGTTAAGTTGCTTTGCCAAGAATCTGACTCAAGAATTCTCTGTAAGGGGTTAGTCAGTTCAGTACCTGGGATTTAGAAGGCAGGAGGGCTGGTATCTCTTTCTCAGGACTCGGTATCCCAGTTACCCGCGAGAGCAAGCCGGAAACGCCAGAGGCTGGATTTCTCGGCAGGAGAAAAGACAGCGTCTCTCTCAGCGCGTCAAAAGGGAGGGGCAGCATCCGTGGGCTTCCTGCATCAGCTGGGCTCTCCGGCAAGTAGCGCTGCTCCAAGCTCTTCACCACCGTGTCTTTGCTTAGGGCAGCGTCGGTATATTTATACCTGAAAGGTGCCGAGTTTGACGTAAGGATGGACATAAGACGTCAGTAAGAATGTCATAAGGACTGGTCGTTCTTACATTCTTTTCAGGAGTTCTCGAGCAAAATCAAAACAATAGCTGCGGGGGATTTCCCAGGTCTGCTGGAGGTTTGTTTTGTTTTGAGAACTCGGTGTGGTTTCTAGGGGGCTGGAGGAATAGTGCTTGCTTAATGTGACAGCATGCGCTATGACTTAATCTGAAAACGGGTTTCTGTGCCGTTGTATGGACACTAGTGAATTAATATCCGGACAAGGGTCAGAAATAGGAGTATCAATATAGGTACCTAGATAAACACACTACACCCACTCCACGATTTTATGTACATATTTACTAACCTAAGCAACAGTAAAAATAACTAACAGTGCATGTGTATACCGAACCACCCCAAAATACATCTTTGTATTTTAAAAATGGCGTATGCGAAATACACGAAATGAGTATAGGTACTGTATGCACTCAAGCAGTGTAATCATTCAAAAAGGAGATGCACATTTTTATATCAGCATGAATGATGTGCGAAAATTACACATGAAATGGCTCTTAATACAGAAAAAAAAAATTGCGAGACCATCTCATCACATATAAATACAATTACTTGCATATAAGCTAGAGTTTGAGGTAATGTAATGTCTCTAGAGTTCCTAAGAATAGAAGTTCTGTTCTCTAAGAATAGTTTTACTGTAAGCAGAAGATAAGTGCCAAAAAGGTAAATATTATGGAAATTGGAAAAAAGTTTTCGTTTTCAGGGGAAGAAAAAAAATTCTCAGTAGCTTTGTTTTTTAAAGCTGAAGGCCAAATTCAGAGTTCAGGGAACGCTGTGTGTTCGTTTGTTTTAAAGTTATTCTCTCTGTTCGGGTGAAAACATCATTTCAGAAAGACTCTCGAAAAAACAGTCTACAGCTTCTGCTGAAAGTTCGACTAGGTTGGAAAATGTCGCTACCATGCAGTCATGCGCATGTTCGTTTTCAAGGATGGTTTGATCAGAACTGCTTACAGAAGGTCGTACCTGGTTGATGCTGCTCTCATCCTGTACTTCACTACCCTTCAATCGTAGTGGTGAAGTCTCCACGAATGCCGTCATCAGGATAGGTAGTCGCTGGGGACAGCACAATGCATGAGCCTTTACTGGACCCAACAAAGTATCTGCATCCAATGGTACTTCTGATTGTAGTGTAAGACAGGTGTCCAACACGCATTCTTCGCCGCATAGCATGCATCTCAATACAGGCATAACACAATTCTGCCATATGGGTCTAAACGAAAGAAACCAGGTCATATTTAAATCTCTTAGCCGGGCTAATCCAAGGACTTTAGTTATGCGGTCCCGGTAGCGTATAGCTAGGATCGTTTCTTCCATTGTTGCTGGAGTCTTGTCTGTGACATGGCTTGCCATAACGAAGCAAGAGTAGCAAAAATAAAATGCCTGCTACGAGTCCCAACAGGAGTGGAAGTCCGCCAAAGATGGAATGGACGAAATTTGGAAAAATACCCAGGACTGCTTTGAATGGGGTTAACAGTCCCGAAAAAACGGTCTTAAATACACTCGCGATACCACTTGTATCAGAAATGTTTAAGATTTCGTTGAGCATTTCTGCGAAGTGTAGGGGGCAATTTGTTGATAACAATGCATGTATCTCTCCCGTTGTCCTTGCAACTTGGAGATCATACGTTTCTTTTGATGACGTCAAATGGGTTGGCGTCTGTAGGAGCACAGTCTTCATTCTGCTTAAAGTATCAATTCGAATAGAAGAGATTTTCAAACTGGGCCATAACCTTCCCTCCCTGTCTGGGGTGTCATTCGGGAACAATACTCGCTCACAGCAAATGACCATGGAAGTCACGCTTACCAGATAAGGTTTTCCTGGCAGCAAGCCACAACATCTGTGATCTACAATTAGAATGTAACTCCCGTTAGAAAGTCTTTCAAAGAATGGTTCTATTTGTGTTGCAGGTGTGCCGAGCTGGTGACATGAAAGGTTATTTGAAGTTCCTTCACAGGCCCCATGCAAACTTATACCTTTACACAGAAGTATACCACTTAGTGATGTCTCACAATTATTACCACTAAGAAATACACTCTGTCCTTTATTACTATAACATGTGTGTGTGTAAGGTAAGTTCCATGTTGACTTAATGTATCCTTTACCCAACCTTTCATACTGGCCTGCCTGTATATATTATTGGCAGTACCGAAACTGGAAAGTCGTTATTGGAATAGTTATGATTCCGTGTATTATCCATTCAATGACAGGTCGTTCTGACATTGTCAATGGTAATCTCGCAAGTTTTTCAATGCTCAGAATTGTATAATCAGCACCCTTTTGTGCCAAGCTGATTTGTGTATCAGTAAGGTTAAAGATACTGAATAATGACGTTGTGTTGATTAAACGCCAAGGCACATAGCCTGAACGCAGATTTTGTAACGTCCAGCCAAGCTGTACAATAGAACGTAATTGGGACTGACCGTGTTGCAACATCAGTAAGTCTTGCTCTATTATATCGATTGCAGAAGATACAATACTGTCCAGTGAAAATATTCTGGAAGACAGTCATTAACCCATTGTCCACAACAGAAAGTGATTTTTCCAAATTAACACGGTCAATTTCCCGTATTTTCTCTGCTGTTTCAATTTGAGTTACTTTCCAAGGTTCGTTGTAAGCTGCATATATAGAGGCCGCTATGAAACGTTTTTGACGCTGTTTGCGTGGTCCCATAATGAAATCACGCAAGTCAGCACCTTCTTTAAGTAAAGTCAAGTGTTGCTTAATTTCTGCCAGTGTGGATGTTTGTAGCCATTCGAGGCAGAGTTTCCCTATACTGGGAGTATCTAGGGTCTGGCCTGGTCAATGTGAACCCCTGTATTTTGTTCAGGAATCTATCTTGACAGTTATTTGTGTCTGTGGGCCAGATCAACCATTTCTTCCAATCAGGATGTGTTCTGTTTTGGTTTAAAATATGCGATACGTCTATCTCAACATCTGTAGTGCTATTACTGTCAGGTGTTGGCTTTGGAATAGACGGTTTGTTTAAGTCTTTAATTTTTGCTAGGCCAAGACAGGTTGTCTGTTGAATTGTATCATTCAAGAATATAATTTGTTCTGGGATCATGCAGGCTCTAAATAATGATTCTATACCTTTCACCTGCCAATCTCTTGTACCCCAGATTGTCTTTGTTTCAATATTATTGTTCCAGAAATCAAACCCGAATGTTTTCCTTTTTTCAAAAAATGTCTCTGAATAGATTAATTTTGTATTTGTAAGCATCGTTTTCATTCCTGTCTTGTTTGATAATTTAAAATAAAATGTTTCTGCATTGCTTGTGTTGAACCCTGAAAAGTATGAATATTTGTCATAAAATGTTTTCGAACTGCCTTTTGGTGGAGTTGCACAATGTTCCCATTGATTATAATTTAAAACATTTCTATGTTGAGCAGATTTATGCAGATAATGGTTACCATAGTGGTTAAAACAATACATCTGGTCATAATTAGATTAACCATGATTAATAATCATGTTCTGTAAATTTAGCTGACATCACTAGATCTGACATCATATCATTAATACTTTCAAAGTCCCAATCATCAGTGAATGTGCTTGGTTTTACAAAGTCACTCAATGAAATCTTGAATTGATGAGGATACTTCAAGAGCTCAACCGGACCATAGATTTCGTAATCAGTTTTGTCCCATGCTACCCCACCGGGTATAGGATTGGCTGTGAAGTTCACTGAAGAAAGTTCTCTTTTCTCGATGTGTGAAGATTTGTGTGGTTTCAGGACCAAGTTGATATTCTGACTTGCTGTGTCCATTGTAACATATTTTCCCTCAATGAAATGTCCCAAGCATAGTACCATGATGAGCCAAAGTATGAGGATGAATACTCCTAGTGCCACCCAAAGTTCAATCCATGGAGAAATCAGATAGGTTTCTTTTAGTTCGTGAAAGAGTTCCTGTGCTTTGTCTTTAAAAGTTTTTGGTGTTGGCTGTTCCCCAGGTTCACTTGGATCCTCAGAAAAATCATCGAAGTTGATGAAGTAGCCTGATGCTGTTCTGTCAATTGTTTCAATTGCTTCTGGATTCCTTTTCGCTTTGGAATTTGCTTTGTTTCATTAGCATAGTCAATGGTTACATCATTGTAGATTGCTGTTTCTTGATGTAAGATTTTGATTTGGGTTTCAAGAGGTTTAAGTTCCATGGCTTTGTTGCATAGTCCTTGTTGATTCACTGTAGGTTTATCAATTGTGATTAGTCTCTCAGTTTGAACCTCTGTATTTGTAGCAAACTTTGGTGTTCTACTACTTCTTGGGAGTCCACTTGGCCTACTACTTGTTATCGGCCACATGATTGTGGTTTAACCAGGTCGATGGATATAACTCGGTTCTCCTTTTTACCAGCAAGGGGCGGTAATACCACTGATCTTGTCCCGTTGATAGCCAAGACAGGTACTGCTTTTCTGTAAGAAGGCCCAAATTCCTTCTTTACCGCGATCTTCTCTCTGACCAGATCCCCGATTTTTGGAATCCAGACAGGCCTTGCTGGGACAGGTGGTTTCTCTTCAGTGGTTGTTGGCTGTTGTTTCAACTTTATGTTGCTCAGGTCTTTTCTCTTTTCGTTTAAGTCCTGTAAAATAGCCAAACGATCTTTGATATCAAAGCATTTTTCTTTAACCACTGAAGTTTGACTATCGAGGTCCTGGATTAACATTCTAGTCCCAAACAATAGTTCGTACGGACTGAGACCTCTCAGAGAATTTCTTGGAAGATTATTAAGACTACGTTGGACACTTATTAAATGTCTGACCCACCCAGCTCCCGAACCTAATACCTTTGCCATTATAGATTGCTTTATGCCTTGGTTTTTTCTTTACACCATCCCGCTTCCCTCAGGAAGGAAGTGAGAAGAGTCCCGCAATGTAATGCTCATGCTGGCCATGCCCCCCCTATAAGCTCGAGAGCTAAAGGCAAGACATTGGTCAGAACATAGCATGCTCCTAGCGTATATGCCATTATAGACTCGCAAATCTTTTTATAACAGTTCAGACGTCAGCCGAGTGCTGGGGTCTACAATCATAAGTGAAAATAGTCTCTACATGTTAACATGACGCATTATTCATACTGGGTTTTTTATTTATATTTATTGTTTAATCCAATCTGGAGCGAAACGCCATGGTAATACACCGTCTCGGTCTCCACTGCGATCTCTGTTGCAGTCTGGGCAGTTTTTTACAAATATGTGATGTTCCAGGCTCATTCCTGGCCACCAGTATGTTGATTGTAATTCTTCCAGAGAATCCTTAAGCTTAAGGTGTCTAAGACCCTCACCCATATGTGCGCCTGCTATTAACAAGCCTCTCCTGTTCGTGTTTGGAATTACTCTATCCCCCACTCCAGGGATTTGAGCAAAAGGAACGGAGTTTGCATTGATTATGTATGTATAATTGAGTGGATATGTGATGGGTAGCGCTGAGCAGTCGCCTTTTGATGACGTTTTCACCGCCAGCATTGTTTCCCCATCAATGTATTTTTCCGAACGCTTTTTTGTAGCAACGGAAGCCGATTTAGTTGCTTCCGCTGTGGCTGTCTCAGCCAATGAATTCCCTACAACGTGAACGCCATCACGCTGATGACTCAGTGAGTGTATCACGTGAGTCTTTGGTAGTTCTTTCTGTAAAAGAACTACTTGTTCCCAAAGTGATTTTTGCTTGATTGTGGCACCTGTGTCATCTTTGTAATCGTTTTGAATCCATTTCTGTAAATCGTTATTGTATGATTTGACGCAGTAATACGAATCGCACACTATTAGTGTCGGGAATTCGCGATCGGCATTATCTAACGCCATTCTTAACGCTATTATTTCAGTCTGTTGTTCTGAATTATTTTCTACCGAGTGTGATTTTGTTACCAGAGGTCTCAATTTACCTCCGCGCCACACGTTTTTTACAATCTCGCATGTGGCGTTGTATGCTTGCTCTCCCCAAACCGAGGGTTGAGCATGTCCGTCTGTATATATTATACAGGCGTACTGTTGTATGGGCAGAATGTCGATTGGCAGAGGGTATTCTCTTTCATATTCAAGATATTTTAATTTTTTCATGTTCGGTCCAAAGTAGTAATTTACTTTGTCTCTAGCAAGGGAATTTTCCCATTGTAACCATTTTGGATTTAATGCCATATTAGGTAAATTACATGGGCTTGCTAACGCCTCAAAAGCTGATTCTGCTGTTACAACAGTAATCCATCTGCCGTCAGCTTGGTCTTTTTCTCTTGCTACAGCTGTTTGAACCGCATGAACAATGTTTTCCTTAATGCTGAATGTTTTTTCAGCTTCTGTGTATAAATGAGATTTATATGCTATTGGTACCGTTTCTCCCTCATTAGAGGTTAGGTATGTGAATCCGCATCTTCCTGGGATGACTCGAATCACAAGGTTTCGTGTGTTATCGCGTGTTTGCAATTTTGTTTTAACTAACATGTCTGTTTGTAGAGATCTCAAAATTTCTGTGTGTTTTTGAGTCCAATTTATTCTTTTAAAATCTGGTTTTATTAGGTCATAGAGAGGTTTAACCCTCTCTGCATAATTTATAATGTAAGTTCTTCCGAAATTCAGGAAACCTAGAATTGATTGTAAGTTTTTCAGCGTTCTTGGTGCTTGGATCACAGCACATTTCTCCAAGAAATTGTCAGCCAGGCTTTTGCCTTCACTTGATAATTCATATCCTAAAACAGGACAGTTAGATGGGCAATTCTTGACTTTTTGAAGTTGAATTTGTAACCCTCTGCTGCGAACCCAAGTATTATGGTGTTCACTCTTTTCAAGTGAGTATCCAAGTCATCATCTGTTAGATAGATGTCGTCGACATAAGATAATGCCTCATCATCATACATTTGTAGTAACTCTGTTACTCTCGCTGAGAATAATCCTGGGCTGTTCTTGAACCCCTGTGGCAAACGACAGAAATTTTTCTGCGAGCCGTTTATTGAGAAAGCGGTCAAATATCTGCTTTCAGTTGCTATATTTTGACAAAAGAATCCATTAGAAATGTCTAATGTTGTTTTGTATTTTTTGCGCACTATGCTATTCATTAGTGCTGCACTATGTGAGTTTTGTACTGCAAAGGTCTTGCAACATGAGTTTAAGTGTCTGTAGTCCAAAACAAGACGATATGAATCATCTGGCTTGGAGACAGGAAACAAAGGATTGTTAATTTGTGAGGTGCAAGTTTCAATCACCCCTGGTATTCAAGTTGATCTAAGATCTCCCTGACCTGTTTTTTAGCTTCTTGCTTAATTGGGTACTGCCTCTGTGCAGTTGGTTGAGATTTTAACTGGATTTTGTGAGGAGGTGAGTCCTCATCCCATCCTACATGGTTTTTGTATAATGCAGGAGCCTGGGCTACTGCCCACTTTCTTGCAAGTGTATATTTTTTATGTATTGGAATGTGATTTGAGAAGGCAGGCCTAATCATTTCTTCGCCATGAGGGCACTCCCTGACAAACTCCGGTGGCCAGTCTTTTTCAGCTAGAAGGATGTCATAACCCTTGGAGAGATTATCCCAAAATAGACCCCTTATTTTCCTAGTCTTATCTCCCTCTATACGTAATGTTATTTCATATATTTTATGAGGTTTGCTAACTCTGGTATCTGCAGTTTCCACCTGAATGTATTCATTCGTGTCCACTGTCTCCAGATGATTCATCAGGATCTTGCGAGCTATGCTCACTTCTGCTGCGCTGTCTAGCATTGTCTGAGCCCACTCTCCGTTTTTCAGCTGAGTCCTCAGGATCCTCGGCATGTTTGATTACTTTGATGCTGGCTACCTTTTTCTTTGGAAATTGTAACTTTTTATTTTGATGAGCAGGTTCTTTGTCTTTGGACTTGACGTGCTCTTCCCTGTGTTCTGACCGTCCTCTTCTTTCCGATTTCTGCGAGGAAGTCTGAAAAGATCGAGATGGACGTGTATCAATATCTTGATATCTATCAGGTTTTCTCAAATTATCCCTATTTCTAAGGTTGTATTTTTTCTCAGAGGGCTCCCTCTGGGGAGACTTGTGTCCTTGATCCGGAGATCTTTCTCTCCGCCAAGGAGACCTTCCTCTGGTTTGGAATCTTTTTTCTTTGGGAGTGGATTGTTTATTTCCATCCCAGCTCTTTTTTGAAGTGTTTAGATTATTTTTAATAAATACCTTTTCAGGATTTTCAATTAGTTGGGGTTTCACTGGTTTCCCACCCAAACTATCTCTTCCTGGTTCTTCATAGGATTTTTCTATGATTCTAGCAAGTTCAAATGGTTGGTCTGCTATATCTGTCTCTTTCAACCTTTGGCGGATTGCCACATTTGCTGCTTCCCCTTTTATGTTGGCTAGTAATATTGCCGAGACCTGCTTGAAGTCTTTCAGTAATTTCATACCCAGAGTGAAAGCAGGTTCTGGACCGTATTCATTTTGAATTTGTTTTAGCACCTCTGGTATTACTGCCATGGAAGGAACACCATGTTTTTTGTGTAAATGGAAGCAAAGACTGTACCCCAAGTGTCACAGTCCTCCACATGTGGTGCGATCCCCATTGGAAGACAGATAGTCAGAATTCTGTGTTTCTCAATAGGGGTAGTATCCGGAAATACCGCCTCTATTTGAGTGATTTTTTGTGCTAACCAGCATGGAATTTGTTCCCGTTTAATGGGTACCTTACCTAGACAGGACTGTATGTTCTGTGGTGTGATTTTATTTGTGTTCCCCTGATGAGGGGTCAGCTTTGGAATTTTAATAGCTGGTTGGACTGTTGAAGTCCGCATTACATATTGGACTAATTGTCTGTGTATTTTAATCAGTTGTTTTAACTGCGTTAAAAGTTCTGGTTTTGACATTTTTTCAATGTCTGGATGTGGTGTGTAGCTGGCTAGAACCGGCCACGTTGCTCCTGGTCTACCTAGTGGACCGAGCCTGGTGATGTGATAATTATGTTTTAGGGCGCCATTAAACCAGAGCAGGTGCTCTTGTTATTTTAGTGGTATTTCCACCTCCTCGAAAGGGGTGTACTCAACCGGAGGTTCCTCTATCTTGTAATAGTGGAATTCCTTTGTTACAGCGTTTGCTGCTGGAAAGTTTATCCATGAATAGAATACCTCTGTCTGCCGATATTCATGTGCCTCAATTACGAATATGACTGTACCACCTCTTGATGTCAGTCCATTTTCTATAAGTTTTAAGGTTATAGTTTTTCTTATGCTGACCGGGATGATTATTGCACCTGGGTCAGTTTGCAGGAGACTTGTGTCTTCCTTTAGGAGTTGAGCTGCTATTCTAGCCGCCTCCCTTTCTCCTTCGCTGTCTGACATTTTACTGACAGGAAGGTTTTTTGTTGCAGATCAGGTTTCCACGGAAACAAAGATTAGGTGCACAATATTTTGGAACAGTGTATCCTTCAACGTTGAATAAACCAAAAACTATACATAGGAGTCTCCTCCTACTAAGTTTGGCGGATTTAACCTTTTACCCACTCCAGACGTCTTTGGAGTATTTATGGGAGAAAGGGTCTGTGTGGAATAGCACGACTGAGTTACTCTAATGCCTTGCAATAGATTTATCGCCTTACCAAACGTTGGGCGCCATGTAGTGTAGTTCCTATTATCCCAATAGGCTCTGCGCATTGGAATAATATCTTCAATAGTATAGACGTAGGACAGAGGTTAACTAGGTCTTCTACTGTCGATATTAGACTTACAGTTTTGTGTGTGCCAGCTATCTCAGAGTTCACTAGAAACTTTCTCGAATAGGCAAGGAGGAGTTTAACCTCCCTGGATAGACAAGAAGGGATTTAGTTTCTGACAACCATAGAACATGACAACTTTGCTCTCCCTAATCAAGAGTATATCTCTAGAGTCGTGTGAAAACAAAAGACAATCATTTTACTCAGTCAGTACGTGCATTCTTAGTTCCACCAGTTTGTAGAGAAAAGAAGAGACGGGCGTGTTCAATAAAAAGGTGTTATTTATTGATCAGTCTCTTTTCTCATACAAGAGAAATGAATCGCTATTATTGCAATACTTATAGTTAAGTAAAGTGCATACAGTAAAAGCAGGATTATAAAAAATTACTGTAAAAGCATTGATATGGTTTCTTAGCCATATGATACTTAAAATGGATAAAAAATATACATACATATATACATTGACTAATCGTACTCAACTGGTGCTTCTAACTACGCCTACCCTGGTGTACCTGACCTAAGCCTAATACGTGGGCGGGAGTAAATAAGTAGCAGTTTAAGTTAAGTTTGCTTTGCCAAGAATCTGACTCAAGAATTCTCTGTAAAGGGTTAGTCAGTTCAGTGCCTGGGATTTAGAAGGCAGGAGGGCTGGTATCTCTTTCTCAGGACTCGGTATCCCAGTTACCCGCGAGGGCAAGCCGGAAACGCCGGAGGCTGGATTTCTCGGCAGGAGAAAAGACAGCGTCTCTCTCAGCGCGTCAAAAGGGAGGGGCAGCGTCCGTGGGCTTCCTGCATCAGCTGGGCTCTCCGGCAAGTAGCGCTGCTCCAAGCTCTTCACCACCGTGTCTTTGCTTAGGGCAGCGTCGGTATATTTATACCTGAAAGGTGCCGAGTTTGACGTAAGGATGGACATAAGACGTCAGTAAGAATGTCATAAGGACTGGTCGTTCTTACATTCTTTTCAGGAGTTCTCGAACGAAATCAAAACAATAGCTGCGGGGGATTTCCCAGGTCTGCTGGAGGTTTGGTTTGTTTTGAGAACTCGGTGTGCTTTCTAGGGGGCTGGAGGAATAGTGCTTGCTTAATGTGACAGCATGCGCTATGACTTAATCTGAAAACGGGTTTCTGTGCCGTTGTATGGACACTAGTGAATTAATATCCGGACAAGGGTCAGAAATAGGAGTATCAATATAGGTACCTAGATAAACACACTACAGCAGTATGGGGAAATTCAGATTTGCAGTGGGTCTTCTTAGTGCCAGCACTCACGTGTTCTGATCTTGCTTAGAGAAGTTGAACTGCTTGCACTCCACGCAGCAGCTTGTGAAGATGCAGTAAATCAGCCTTCCCCAGCCTGAGGGGTGGAGGAATCTTTTTTTCAGCCCCCACTGGAGCCCAGCGATGGTGCGGCATCATCCACAGCATCCTCTACAGTCTTTGAGGGTCGGTCAGCGGCAGTTCTCTCGCAGTGCCGGTTTGACCCGCAACATGCAGCCTCAATCTTTTCCTCGGGCAACAACCTAAATTTCTTGGCAATGTAGGTAATGGCAGCCCCTCCTGGCATATGAGGTTTCTGAAGTACTTAGAAAATCGGGCAGACCCCGGTATAAACACCTCTACTGCTGCAGTTACGAGCCTTAGTGCTCTTTGAGAACCATCTTTAAATGTGGCCCCCCTGGCATTGGGGTCACCACATTGTAGCGATACAGACTTAGCAAGACCCGCACAGCGCTTAACACACAGCTAAGCCCATAGCGGCTGTCTCCCGGCATGGTGGATGTCAGCCACAGTGATATATGCCTCAAAAGCGTAATCCCAGGCTCCCCGCCCTACTCTTTATGATTCCCTTATAAGCCTCATCTTCTTCATGAGACGTGTACAGCCCCTTCCTTGTGATCTATCACAGAATCGAAGAACAATCTTTTGAAATGTAAAAGGAGAGTTTCTTCCTCCCTTCCTTTAGAAACAGTAAAGAGGCATGAACTTTAGCACTTTAAGATGACTGTGTGACACGGCAAACTGTAAGGTCCAGTTGAAGGCTGCTTGCCAAAACGTGTCAGCCACTACTTGCACAGTTGTGATGAATTTGTAAATTAATAAACTTGCTGACAGCATGGATTGTAGTACAGCCTCACCTTTCTTCTCGCTGAGGTGAGTACCAAAGTGGTAATGGCCTAGTCCATTGATACCCGAAGTACGGCCCGGTGGCTGAATGCGGCCCTCCTGCCCTTTAGATGCAGCCCCTTGGTCAACAGCAGCACTGGGCTGCTGATTAATCAAACCAGCCCTAACAATAAAAAGACGTTAAATAAACAGGAAAACATGTGTTTTCAGGTTAATTGAAGTTATAGAAAGGAAGTAACTAAGCTGTCCTGTACCATTTAACTTTAGGAACACTTTAATTTTAAAGATATCCTGAAACACACATATGAAAATATGATAAAGTCTCTTCCAAATTCAAAAAGTGTATTTCGTTAACATACAGAACTATTTCACTGTAGTACATCAAATCATATCAGCGCATTGAAAAGTGCTTTTTTAAGTGATATTTTTCAAACATACATGTAAGAAACATTCATGCTTCCTTCCACCTACACTGACAACAATCACAATAGTGAACAAAGAGGCAAATCACTTGTTATTGCACTCTCTGAGTGGCCAGGGTTGATATTATGCATAGATAACATTATCGTTTATTAAATAATACACAGGACGTTTCATATAGTGCGCATCCTGAAGTCATGTATATCAAGTGTGAGAAGTTGGCCTGGTATATGATGCTCACTAGTTCTAGTGATCACCTTGTACCATGCCAAGCAACCCTTATGGTGCAGGTTGTAAAGTCAACCTTATAGACAAGCTATCCTAGGGGTAGCATGGACTAAGCAGTCTTAGGCTAAACTCTGTAAAGGCATGTGAAGCAAGCTGTTTTACCATACACAATCCCTTGAATACCAAATGAAAGGACACCACACAGATATATATTGAAAATATATATAGATTTATTTCTACAAATAACCCTGATACTCTTTATGAGCACAGAAGCAAATGTGTTAAAACAAAACACAGTTTAAATATACAAAAGTTGCACAATTATGGATGAGCCCTAGGGGCCACCTAAACCATATACTAAAATAGTGGTATAAGAACCACTATGGGGAAAGTGAAGAGGCCTAGGGCCTGGGGAATCGCTGGAGCTGTTCGGGACTAGCAGTGAAGAAGTCGGGAAAGGCCCGCAGGACTCGGGTGCAGTGAGGAAAGCGCACGCAATACCAATGCAATGTCAATGGTGCGTAAAAGTTACAAAGTTAGTTATTAAGGAACCTTCCGAGTGACCTAGAAGGATGAAACTTTAGACACAGACACTAGAGGTGTGTACCAGGGTGGGAACACCGGCGGAGATGAGTTACCTCACCCACAGGAAGCGGATGCATAGGGTCGAAGTAGTGTCGGGTTTCGTCACGCAGGTCGATGGTGCTTGGAGCTGAAGATGCTGCAGGCGGCTCGATGTGAAGAGTTCCGGTGGATCCAAGGGTGGATCTGAAGAGGTGAAGACCTGAAAGCAGAGGGGACAATGTTCAAAGTCACTAGCCAGTGACTACCGTGGAACCAGATTGGAACCAGGCGATGTCGGGTGCAAACAGGCGTCGAGGTGTAGCTTCTCTCTGCAGCCACGTGGACACGAGGGGTCGAAGACGTCCAGGAGTCGGTCACGAGCTGTCCCACACAGGCTTCTCGCTGTTGGCGGTGTCGGCAACTTGATTGGAGCAAACAGGCCTTGGCTAATGCAAGCCACGCAGGAATTGAAAAAGGTTTGTCACTCGGACCCGCAAGGTCAGAGTGGGTGCTCCCTTTTACAGGAGCGAGGGCAAGTCTGGAGCAACCAGACCTGCAGTGAAAGTTGAAGGTTTCGTCGCCAAGATGGCCGCTAGCCACGTGGCAAGTGGCCGGGATGGCGCGTCAAGTGGCACGGTGCAAAAGGGCCCCACGCAGATCGTGGAGATGCTGGGGGGCTGATCTTCGGTGCAAGGGCTGCTCGAGGTTGGGGCTTCTCAAACCCCAAAGCACAGCATCGAGGGTACCTCTGATGCTGCGCAGTCAGCGTTTCGGGGGTCTTCCAAGAGGTACGGTCCCACGTCTGTCGGTGCCTCCACGGGTCCCTTCTTTGCAGGGACTGTGGATCGGGCTGTGTGAAGTCTGGGAGTCTGGGTCTTGTCAGGCTCTGGGCTCCGGCTCCGGCGGGAGGCGGCGGCAAAGCAGACATCGAGTTGCTGGTTGGTGCCTGTGTTCACAGGGTGGTCACTCCTTGGCCACAAGGGAGATTCTCTTCCGTCTTCTGTGCAGCAGAATGTCGAAGTCCAGTCTTCTTCTGTATTTCAAGTTGATTCAGGATGATCTGAAGTCTCAGGACACAGCTCCCACTCTTATTCGAATCTGGGGGGCCGGATCACCTACTAGGTCCCTCCTCTGGGTGGAACCAGGAAGGGGGGTGGTTACACCCCCTTTCCTTTGTCCAGTTTCGCGCCAGGACTGGGGCTGGAAAGCCCCAGCACCGGTTTGAACTGGCCTATGCACAGGGACACCTTGTGTGCCCCAGGCATGTCTGATTCTATTCAGCCCTGTCCTACCCAATACACAAAATCCTGTTTGGGGTGGTGCTAGCACCTCCCAAGGCAGGAAACCCTTTGTCCAAGCTGCCCTCGCTGGAAGGACTCCCAGCAGCAGGAGGTCAGACTTGTGTCTGTGATGGCAGCATCCATCTTGTGATGCTGAGGCTCTGTTTAACTTTAACCGGGGTTCAGGCTAGGTACATGTCGTGCCCCTCTAGAAGGGTGGAATGCTACCCCCGCCGCCAGAACTGGCGAGGGGGTAGTATTCCAATTCGTATGACACCTTACTCGACATGTTTTGATAACGCCAAACCCAAGATAGCATTTAACCGCGAGGTTCATAATGCACTTAAGAGTATATGGTATGGCAGTATCATGAAACAGCTAAAGGACATGGTTCCGAAAGCTGCAGACAGGCTCAGCTCATGCCAGAGCACTATCTCACATATTTCCAAGCACTCTGCCTCCAGGATTGATGAGGCCTTCCATAGGAGTGACTGATAGGAACATATGTGTCCATTTTTAGGTTAGGTATAGGCATACTACACCTAAGTAAGGGGTTGTTACACCGACTTACCCCAGCTGAGTGATCAGCCAGCTGTGTCAAATATGGAGGCCAGGCCAGGGGTGGCATAATACATGCTGCAGCCCCTGGTAGGCCTTGGAAGCACCTATGCCCTGGGTACCTGGGTACACTGTTACAGGGGCCAATAAGGTGAACCAGTTCCAATGTCGTTATGCACCTAAAGTACATGGGTAACAATTTAGAGAGAGAACAGCAGGCTGGGGGTCTGATTAGCAGGCCCACAGCCACATTAAGTCATAAACCAGTGAAGCAAAAAGCAAAAATTTGGGGTGACCATAGGATAGCAGACCCTACTCTCCTACATCAAGGTCCTCTTATATGTGATAATGAAGAAAAAGGAGGAAAAGTGAATTAAAACAATTGCTATAATCACACAATTTGGTCAAGTAGGAAAGCTGGGATTTCTGGTTTCATATTATGCAATTCAGCCACTAGATGTACATGCTTCACTTCCCCTACACCCACCTTACAATTCAACCCTCGCCCCCACCGCTCCCCAGACCGCCACCCTGCTGGCATCAATGCGGCCCTCAGTCATACCACAGACAAAACTTTGTGGCCCTTGATAAAAAAAAATGTGCGAGTACCCAAGGCCTAGTCTAACGCTTTAAGAGTTGAATGTGACATTCAATTAGCTACTAGAAACCGAATGGATTGGGAACTACAATTAAACAAAACTGTGTGGTGCTATAGGACGACTGCAATGGTCGTCACTGTATACTCTCCTTTTGCGATTATGAGTGTAGGCAGCCCACATCAAAATTAAATCCTGGTTGGTTGGTTGGTTCCAGGGTACTTATTTGGCCTAAAAAGAATGTGAGGGAGAAGATGATTAACACACATGATGGGTATAAAAAGTACTTTGATAGGAAACATTACGTGGGGCCTACGGCGGTGGTTCACAAAGTGTGCGCCGCGGCACCCCGGTGCGCCGCGATAAGAAGCCTGGGGCGCCGCGCCGCTACCAGGATGTGGGTCGTGGAAATTGCAGACGCAATTCCTCCCCCACCTTTGTGCTGAACGTGAGCCCTGCCCTCGCCGCACTCTGCATTTAAATGGCTCAATTAAGAGCTCAGTGAGGTTTCTGACAAACGTAATGGGTATTCATGAGGAATGCAAAAGTGCTAACCAAGCTATAAGACTGCTTCATTTTGCATTACTAAAAAAAAGTGGAACAAATAATCCTTCACTGCATTTTGACAAAATTAAGTTTCCTCAGTCTTATTTCGTCAGGCTGGCTTTATTCATTTCGGATATTTGCAGACGAGATTTCACACAAAGACAAAGAGAAAAAAAATACTACGTACATTGTAGCTTTGGCCCTGCCTTAATGTACAAAAGAAGTGGAGAACAATAAACAACGATAAGCGGGCAGGGTCCCCAAATATCCTCACCGTACAGCATGGAAGTGCCTGGTTTTAAAGTGTAAATACCACCATAAACATTGCAACATATTTCCTCTCCTTGTGATGGAAGAAGGCAAAGTACTTCGGAAGTGCTTGAAAAACACATTGTGTTTTTGTGTGTGCAATTTTACAAAACGGGGCAAGACGCAAAAGAGTATCGCTTTGCATATATCACATGGTTCCAAGAGTTTAAGTGTGCTTCATGAGAGACAGTGAAACGTAATTGCAATTAAAACCAAGCAGAAAAATCACTACAATAAGATACATATCAGAACGTACACCCTTTGGTTTTATTTTTATTTAATTTAATGTGATTTTATATAGCGCGAACATTACCCGAAGGTGTCGGAGCGCTTTACATAAGAACCAGTTGCGATACATAAGGACTTAGGATTACAGGCGTTACATAAAAGATACAAGCAGAAAAAAATTACAAATGTACAAGTTATAAAGTCACACAGGGAAGAGATATAAACAGAAATAAATTGCAAATGTACAAGTAGTAAAGTCACACAGGGAAGAGACAAATAGAAAAATGTGCAAATGTACACGGTGTAAAGTCACTCAAGGAAGAGATACAAATGGATAAACTCTAAGAGTCACATAGGAATGGTAAAGAGTACAAAGGTCTACTGCCTTGGTTCCCAAAGTATGCGCCGCGGCACTGTAATGTCGCGATACGTGACAACCATGTCACGTCACGACGTGAGGGTCACATGACCCTGAGTTAATAAAAAGCAAGGGGCGTGCTCACGTTGGCCAGTTGGCGACGGAGACGATACCCTGTAGTTACACATCATAAGTGCCTCCTGTGGTCATTATAAAAGTAGGCCCCCAGCCCCATACCTTCACGTCCGCTCCTCCAGTGTCAGCGCCGTCCATCGCGCGACACAACAATTGGCGACGAGGGTGGGCGTGCCCTCGTGTTGTGGTGTGCGGGCCCCAAGCGTTTCTTGGTGCTCGCGGCGCTCGTGCCCCATCTGTGGGCGCTCGGCGCTGCCCTGGTCCGGCGCCCGTTGCTCCTGCCAATCGCGGTGCTCTGCGCCACTAATGAAGAGGCCCGGCGCAGCCACAAGGTGAGCTTGCCGCATGTGGGGTGCCGCTGGATGCTGGCGCAGCCCTGCAGCTGCACGCGGCGTGTCCGCTGTGCCCCTTGTGGTGCGTAGACGGCCGGAGCGGCCCCGCCTCCTCTGGCCTGCTGGGTGGTCCGACTGGCGCGGACAGAAGAGCGCGCAGGGCGGCTGCTTGCCGCGCAGAGTGCACGGTGGTCTTGTGGCTGAGACCGGAGATAGGCCGTAAATTAGGCCCCGCCCCCTTCAGGCCCGGATTGCAAAAACAATGGGAAAAGAGGAGAACACGTGGTTGGGGGAAAGAGAACAGCGCCGTGCACAGCCCAGAGGTGCCCAGTAGGGGCAGGGACTTCCAAAGTATCCACTAAGACGCGGAGCAGAGGGAGAAGCACAAGGCACTAGGGAACAGCACCTCATAAGGAAAGTAAAAAGCACCATAACAGGGACCCTCTGTCACAACCTGCGACCGTAGTGCATTTGCCAGATATTGCCTCAACCAGTCTGGGACTCTGCGCCCCCTCTAAGACGACAGTTGACTTCTGCGCATCAGGCACATCGCCCGTCCTAGCTAGAGGGTCAGAGCAGGAAGGCATCGCCATCGGCAGTGCGTAAGAAGGACGCAGGCGCACGCGCGTGCCTACACACTATGTCGCAAATACCTCCAATAAAGCCCTTCATAGTGGAAGGATCGCCATCATCCCTTGCGCCCAAATGGAAAGACTGGGTGGACCGCCTACAGATCTTTTTTGAAGCCACCAAGGTACACAAAGATCAGAAAAGGGCGATGCTGCTCCACCTTGGAGGGAAAGACATACATAATATTGCTAAAACAATCGTGGAAGCGACGCCATAAAACCACCACACCCTAATAAATGCACTCAACGATCAGTTTGAGCCAATGGCCAACCAGGACTACAATAGATTCATCTTTCCGCAGGCATGGCCACTTCCGGAGGAATCCCTGGACACCTACCATGCACGGCTAAAAAATCTGGCCTCACCGTGTGGGTTCCTGAACGAAACAGAAGAGATACGGGAACAGGTGATACAAGGCTGTGCTTCCGCCAAGCTTAGGGAACGGATCCTCGAGGAATCTGGTAAACCTCTGGCTGAGATCTTGACTCTCGGGCGCACCAAGGAGCTGTCCAAAGTTCGAGCGGCCCACATGGAGGCGGCCCTCCAAGCACCCATAAAGACAAAGCCGGTCAATGCAGTTACCACCAAGCCTGTGCCGAAATGGAACAAGAAAGGACCACGCAGTGCCCCAGCGTCAACCGCCACTACCTGCGGGTATTGTGGTGGACCACCACACCAGCCCGCCGACTTTTCCGCAAAAGGAAAAAGGTGCTCAGGCTGTGGGCGATTCAATCACTTCAGGGTCAAGGGTTCAAAGGCTGGTAAGTTGACTCAGCCTTTCATCTTTCTGTGGTTAATAAAAGGAGCACTATTGAGTTAGAGAACAATGAACATCTGTTTTTCAGTACCAATGTACTTTTCAGGGTGAAAATGTGCTTTACAATTCCTACTGCTACAACTGGGGAAAGTAGGGAATGTGACCTGAGCTCACCATGTAAATCACCAGTCCCCCCAGCAATACTGTAATAAGAGAGGAGTATTTTGAAAGATACATGGTTATTATGAAAGATGTGCTGGAGACTCACCCACAGTAACCTGAGTCCTACTTCATGTTAGCATTATATTTAAATGTACAGATTGTGTCCACCTTAGAAGAGTGAGAGGCTGGGTAGCTCCTATGTGAATTCAAAAGTGCAATCTGCAGTTTATTTACATTACTCTGCAGTAAATTGAGCCTTTGAGTAACCGTAACTGGACTGGGATGTGTAACCTGGAGATCACAAGCAGACCTGTGCAGCTGGCTCAGTCACCTTTAACTATACTTTAGGGATTAGAGCCTGCAGCTTGTAGGTTGCAGTGTATTATGTAGTAGGCACAGTAACAAGTTCAACAACCTTAATGTAATGGGGACATGAACTCACAGGAAGAGTAAACTTGACTCTGTGCATCAAGCAAATCAAGCCATTATGTGTCTGATTACGTGCCAGGCATGAATGTGGCATCTCCAGCAGGGGACTGGCCTAGTTAGTGAGATTCAGGGGGGGCTCAAATTTCCCAATTAAAAAAGCAGTCAGCTGCAGGGTGGACAGGTAAGATGATCAAGGCTTGTCGTGGGCTTTGCCCATGAGAAACAGCATCAGTACTGATTTGCTTGAACGCCTTAACCGCAGCGTTTTTTCGGCTGCGGTGCGGGCGTTCTAATTGCTGGACGGGGCTCCGTCGGCCGGTAGGCAGCACCAGCGAGGTAGTGGCCGACTGGAGCACAAAAGGGGTTAAGTGGGCCTCTGTCTGCAGTGTAACATTGGGCACAAAACGATGGGTTGGAATGCTTCCCCAAGCATTTGACACTCGTTACACTATTTGCAATTATTCATCCCATCACCTTTCGGTTGTTCGATTGTCAGTGATATACCTTAAAATCTCAGACTGGAGCATCATTCATAAGTCTACTACTGCCAAGCTATGTGAATTAAAAAAAAGTAGTATATTTGCACCCATTCAAGGTGTCCTTCTATAGGGATAGATTTCATATTTTGGTAAAGCAGTCACTATATATATATTTAAGATTGCAATCAAAAAAATTAACAAGTTAAAACCTCTTTGTGAAATGAGAGTGATGAGAAAAAAAGGACACAGATATAGCAAACTGGACTCAGAGCCCTTTGGCCCAACTGCCAAACGAAGAATGCATTTGAGGGGTGTTATACTCTAAAGACGCCTGTAGTAGCTACGCCCCTACCCATCCCACCTCGACCTGGTTGTTCTCCCTGGGAACTCATGACTACGGTCATGTACACCATAAAGGCCTTGAGTCCCTTCCCTGGGATCGCCTATTTTACATGTATGACCGCTTCATGCGCTCTTCTTCTTCTCTGCTACAAGAAGCCTTGATGGTAGACTTGTCAAATTGCTGCATGTGGCGGAGCCCCATGTTTCTAGTCCTTGCATTTTGCAAATAATGTTATTAACTGAATGGCAACCCCATGTAATAGGCCTGATTCTGAAATAGAGGAGAACTTGAGGGCCTATTATTTGGATGGACAGAGCCAGAACTGAGACATGTGTCTGGCTTGGCCCCAAGAGTCTGTACGAATACGGAGCCATGAAAAATTTTGCTACTTATATTGTGCAACAAACATAAAATAAAAATACGATGCAATCGCTTCAAAATTGAAAAGATGTATTTCTTACAAAAAATATATATATTTTGTATTGAATTTTTTAAACCATAATCAAATGCAATCCACTTGCTTTGCGCCTACAGAGCATATTACGAGGTTCTTGTCTCTCATTATATAGTAAAGTATTGATCTTTGTCGCTGATACATTAGCAAAAACGCTGCATCATTTCCACCACAGTGCATAGAAGCATAGCAAAACATACATTTTTTTTTTAAGTGAAAAAGTTTTTATTGTTTCATTTAATTAAAACCACAACAATACATCTTATAAAATCGGCTGCAAAATATACATACATATTATCATTATACATCCATTACTCACTGACATTTGAGATCGATTCTGCATGTGGGGGTTCATATATGTTTCCTCTGAATGCATTCCATATACCCCCTATCCTAGACCACTTGTTGGGGCATCCTCTGTGCATATAGACCGCTCTTTCCGCAAAAAATTTGTATTTCTTAAACATGCAGAAGCCTTTTAATTTTGTACATCAGATGATGTCAATGCATATAAACAAGTTTATTAAAACTGATAGTTTTTTTTTTAAATATTCATTGCTCAACCCGACAATGTCATTAGTGAACTAAGCAGCAAGTGAGTAGTCAAGTTCAAATTCAAGTTCAAGTTCAGAAATCTTTATTCGATGATTAAAAAACATCATAAAAGCACATATATACAGTTAAAAAATACAATTAAGTACAATATCTGAACTCAATCTAAAAATCGCTGATACAGATAAAAGGTAGAAACGAATTCTATCTTAAACATTGATTAACTCAGTCCTCTAGTGTTTCTCAGCCTTACTGAGACCTTAATGAAATTCATAATACAGCATAAAGTGCGCATATCGTTTGCTCTTTGTAGAAAGAGCAGGGCAGCTTCAGCATGACAGAATTTCACCTGTTTTCAGATATCTACCAAAAATTTCAGTCTAGGCGTCCTATAAAAAAGACATAAAAGTACAAAATGAAGGGTGTCCTGCGGAGACCGATTGTCGCAGCCGGAGGCACACTTCTCCTCAATTGTTAAAGTGTGGCAGGGTATGCTCAGACGTGAGTACTTTGCTCACTTTGCCACTGGATTCAAGCAAGCCGGGCTGATGAAGGCTGAAATTGCCAGAAACTGGTCCTCGGTAGCTTGTTTCCGGTCCAGGGAAGGCATTGGCTTGGCAGTTCGGGCTGGACTGTTCCCATGAGGCACAGGGTCAGACTGATTTGCATATGGCCATGTCTGAACTGGGGTGGCAGAGTGGGCTAAAGAACGGTGATGGATTAAACCCAGATCTTTTGATTGGGTGTGAGTGTTTGATTGGTTCAGATGCTCCGTCCATTACCACCCCCTTTTGTACCGCTTTTGGCCGCCATAAGTGTGGCAGGGTATGCTCAGACGTGAGTCCCTTGCTCACTTTGCCACTGGATTCAAGCAAGCCGGGCTGAAGACGGCTGGAATGCAAGAAACCGTCCTCGGAAGTTTGTTTCCGGTCCAGGGAAGGCATTGGCTTGGCAGTTCGGGCTGGACTGTTCCCATGAGGCACAGGGTCAGACTGATTTGCATATGGCCATGTCTGAACTGGGGTGGCAGAGTGGGCTAAAGAACGGTGATGGATTAAACCCAGATCTTTTGATTGGGTGTGAGTGTTTGATTGGTTCAGATGCTCCGCCCATTACCACCCCCTTTTGTACCGCTTTTGGCCGCCATAAGTGTGGCAGGGTATGCTCAGACGTGAGTCCCTTGCTCACTTTACCACTGGATTCAAGCAAGCCAGGCTGAAGACGGCTGGAATGCAAGAAACCGGTCCTCGGAAGTTTGTTTCCGGTCCAGGGAAGGCATTGGCTTGGCAGTTCGGGCTGACTGTTCCCATGAGGCACAGGGTCAGACTGATTTGCATATGGTCATATCTGAACTGGGGTGGGAGAATGGGCTAAAGAATGGTGATGGATTAAACCCAGATCAGTTGACTGGGGGTGAGTGTTTGAATCGCTCAAACGCTCCGTCCATCATCCCCTTATGTATCGCAATTGTTAAAGTAGTCATTTAAATGCTAAATGTGTCCTAGATTCTTATTATAGAAGGCACAACATTATAGATTATTAAATCAAGCATAAGATGTGGTTTTACAGCGCACAACTTGAAGTAGTTAGAATTGTGCCTATGTAGGATAATAAAGAAAAAGGAGGCTCCAAAATAAAAGATTTGTTTAGGATCACACAATTTGAAGAAGCAGGGAAGCAGGTATTGATTTAAGTTTATCTGGTTTCACATTTTGAAATTCAGTCTCCAGTTGCATATCTCTGGCGCCAATTCACATAAAAGGTTAATCTTTTGTCTTTTATTCTCGGGTCAAAACCAGATAAACACATAGATAGCAGACCCGACACAGGGCCCTGAGCCCAAATGCCAAGTAATTAATGCATTAATTTGGGAGGGTGTCACACCCCCAAACAACCCCCTTGAAGCTATGCCCTGATCTCCAGGCAGCAACTTCAGAACACTTTCTGGACCTGAGGACGAACTGAAGAGGACTGGACCTGCTGTCTTTGACCTGAGAGGAGCCATGAAGGACTGGACTGCTCTTCTTGTACTCAGGAGAAAGAAGTAGTGGGTGCATAATCCCACTCTATGTTCATGGGATGGGAGAGTGCAACCTAGAATACACCCTCACACACTTTCACTCACTCATTCTTTTACGTCTAGTTACTGGTGAACGTGGGAGTGATGAGTAGGGGTGTGGAGAAAATCTGATGACGGAGCTTGTACGTGTGTCCACTAATTTCATCATATATATGGTTTTATTTGCTATTTATGGCATTGGGCACTGCTTTAAATGGACAAGTACTCTGCCCGGTACTGAGTACCTGCACTTCTTCCATTTGAAAGGGTGAGTAGGTGCACTTCTCCGCAGTGCTGCCAGTGCACTTCTCAGGAGCAAGCAGAATAACAGATACTGTAAATAGCGAGCACCTTCACTTCTATAGTTCCATTTAATGCACTGGCGTAGAAGCATATTCGAGTATATTGTTCAGAATTACTGAGAGATGAAAATGGCCCTTAAAATGACTGCACAAAATAGGTTTATCAAAGTATAAATAACGCACGTCCTGATACAGCGCTCTCTGTGCATGTGGGGCCCCTGCTCTATTGCCGGTGAGTCTCACAGACGTGGGAGGTAAGAAGTGTTCTTATGGGTCCTTCTGGTTCTGCTGTTAATTCCTTCTCTGCTGTTCAGTGAGTGGGTTTTAATGGAGCGGTCCCTTTAAAAGTCTACTTGAAAGACCTATGCTGCTCTGGTGGCAGCTCTGAGCACTGAGAATTAAAATATGGGAAAGATGCAATAACATACAACGTGGCTTGTTGGTCTAGGGGTATGATTCTTGCTTAGGGTGCGAGAGGTCCCTGGACAAGCCCTGTTTTCTTTCTTATTTTTCTCATATTCAAATTTTTTAATTTTTATTTAATGCGTTTTAAATGAGGAAAAAGTTTTTTTTTTTATCTTTCTGGTGTGTTTTTCAGTGCCCCTATTTTAAAACAAAAATATTAAAATCAAAGGATGCCTCGTCCGGGATTTGAAACCAGGACCTCTCACACCCACAGCAAGAATCATACCCCTAGACCAACATGCCACTGAGAAGTTCATTTACCAATAGGGTTTACATGTGGGTACACGTAGAGCTCGTGTTCTATATTTTCGCAGCAGTTCTGCACATTGCACTGGAAGTGGCAAAAATTAGACCTTGTTGAGGGAAGATGGTTTAAGGCACACACAGTGACTTCTTTTAGAAAATGTCCACGTCCTTTTATTTCAAACGATTTACAACAAGAAGACATTAATTTAAAAAAAATGGATTACACTCATTTCCCTTGCACGAGGTTGTTTCAAATTTGTGAATAGAATATAGTAAGTTTGTTACATTTATAAGATGCAAAACAGAAGTATCTGATAATGAGCAGAGATGTCAACGAGCGGAAGCACGAGTGGGATCCGGCTGCACACAGACTGCACTTCCGATTATCACTCGTTGAAACGGGTGCACCGTGACAGACAGACAGGAGGTGGCGCTACGGAGACAACATTGAATATCGAAAAGGAGAGCAATTAGCGAATTCCAACCTTAAAGAGCTTGCAAAGATTATTTATACTAGGAGCGTTGGCCTTTAAGAACAAAAATAGAAATCATAGATTTAAAAAAAAGTTAAATTAACGAACTGCCCGAACAGGGACTTGAACCCTGGACCCTCAGATCAAAAGCCTGATGCTCTACCGACTGAGCTATCCAGGATCGTTTCAAAATTTGCAGGCTTATGTTTATATATGGAATAAAAAATGGCGTCCCCACACTGCTGTTTTCATTGTTTCATAGTTTTCCTCTGTTTCCTGAGCCCTTCAGTATCAATCCAGACAGGATCCATCAGAGAGTTTAACACTCTGAGTGTCTCCCCCGCACTGTGCTCACCACGCATTCTGCCTGCAGAATGAAGGAGCTGTTTGCATGTCATCACATTCACATAACATTAGTGGAAGAGCTCGAGTGCTCCTATGTGCGACTGCTTGTGAGTAGAGTGTGCACATGCATAAGTGTGACTGCTCGTGAGTGGAGTGTGCATGTGTGCGACTGCTCGTGAGTGGAGTTTGCGCTTGAATTTGTGTAACTGCTTGTTGAATGGAGTGTGTGCGACTGCTTGTGAGTCGAGTGTGCATGTGTGTGACTGCTATTGAGTGGAGTTTGTGCTTGCAGGTGTGTGACTGCTTGTTGGAAATGGCCCTTTTTGCAGGGTTATCCCCAAATATTTTGATTTTTCCTCCTATTATTTCCTGACCTGTGTGCATTGGTTTTAGGACTATGGGCACTTAACCACTCCAAATCAGTGCTAAAGTGCATATGCTCTCTGTGTAAACTGTGTTATGGATTGTTTTTTTCATGATTGGCTATTTGATTCATGTGTCAGTCCCTAGTAAAGTGCACTGCGAGTGCCAGGGCATATAAATCAAATGCTGTTGGTGGGCTGCAGCACTGGATTGTGCCACCAACGCAAACAGCCTGTAAAGTGTAACTCTGGCCTGCCATTGCGTAGCCTGTCCACAGCCTAGGGCTGCCATGTCGAATTGGCAAGTGCACACACTTGCAAGTCCCTAAACCTTCCCTTTTCTACATGTAAGTCGACCCTGAGGTAGGTCCAATGTACCCCCATGGGCAGGGTGCACTGTATTGAAAGGTAGGACATGCGCTGGTGTGTGTGGCATGTCCTGATAGTGAATTTAATTTATTTTTATTTATTTTAAAAGTTTTATAGAGCGCGAACAAGATCCTTACGGATATCAGAGCTCTTTACATACAGAATGGGAGGCAAGGAGTAATAATTAAAGAAAACATTTTGTGCAAAGATGAGCAAATGGTTACAAAAAAAGAAACAAGGTAAGGTAGCAACGGTGCATAGGTGGTCAATATACATAGTCATAGGAGGAAGAGTACTGAGTTACGAGATTACATTAGTCAAAGTTCAGGTAAATGTAGCTAATAGGAGAGATTTTACTTCTTTTTTGAAGGATGCCGAGGATGAGATAAGTCTGATTTCTGGAGGGAGGGCATTGCAGATCCTGGGAGCCATCCCTGAGAAGGAGCGTTTATAGGTTTTTTTCTTGTGAAATATCTGAGGTTTCAAAAGAAGATTGTCTGCACTTCTTGTCACTCTTGAGCCACCTGAGATTGTCAGTTTCTGAGCGAGGTAGCTGGGGGAGTTGTGGTGTATAGCCTTGTGGGTCATGCAGGCGATTTTCAGATGTATTCTAGCTTCGTAAGGCAGCCAGTTGAAAGATTTTAGATCAGGAGAAATGTGTGAAAGTTTTTTTGAGCCCGTGATTAGTCTGGCTGCAGCATTAATAGAGGCTTTTAATGGTGCGGTTGTCGATATGGGGAGACCACAGAGGGCAACACTTCCATAATCCACTGGAGGGATGACTAGGGCTTGGACTGCAGTTCTGAAGTCATTGGGAGGAAGGAAAGTGTTCAATTTCCGCAATGTGTTGATTTGGAAATTAGCTCCCTTCGTTGCATTGCTGATGTGATGATGCATATTGAGATTGCAGTCAAGGGTTATGCCTAAAGATTTCGCTGAGTCCACAATAGTAGGTTGAACGTTGAGTGCAATGAGATGGTTAAGCCAGGACTGAGTGAGGGGGACTTTGGTGGGAGGCACTATTAGGAGGAATTCCGTTTTTTGAGCGTTAAGTTTGAGGTGATTCTCTGCCAGCAAAGTCTGTATGTTCCTAAGCGTTGTGTTGAGTATTTTGATGTCATCAAGGGTGTGTATTTTAAGGTAGAGCTGGGTATTGTCTGCGTACATGTGAAATTGAACATTAGATGCTTGAAGTAGTGCGGTAAGTGGTTCCATGAGTAGATTGAACAGAGTAGGGGAGAGGGAGGATCCTTGAGGGACACCAAGTGTTACAGGAACTGGTGTGGACATAGTATTGTTAATCTTGAATTTCGCTGGGGACGTACTGAGGTAGTGCTTGATCCTTGTGTGCGCCACCCCATTGCTACAGCCTGGTCCTGCTGGATGGGAGATCGGGAGCGGAATGGCAGTGACCTGAAGAGCGACCAGGAGGCGCGCTACTGAGCGGAGGTACCCGTATACGATCCTTGGTGCTCCCCTGCGGTGGTCGCTGAGTGCCTGGTCTGCTGGCTCTGCTTAAGGACAGGATGTCGAAATCCACTCAGCCTAATAGTATCACACAGTATACAACCCAGCGTCTGCCGACGCATTGGATTACGCGGTAGACAGGTCTAGAGGAGTGCGCGGGTGTGCCGGCGGAGCCTTCCCGGGCGGAGTTGCTGAAGGCCATACAGGGCTCCCATTCTGCGCTGGAGCGGCAGATAGAGACTGTATCGCTTGATGTCAACCTCCTGCGAACGGATCTTCGCAAAGTGGCGGATAAGGTATCGGATGCAGAGGGTAACATTATCAAGTTACAAGGGAAGGTGGCTTCCCTCCAGAAGACAGTCACGCAACTCAACTCTACGACGCACGCATTGGAACGAAGAGCTGAGGACGTGGAGGGTAGGGCGCGCCGCAGCAACATTAGAGTCTTGGGTGTGCCGGAGCGATTGGAGGCGGGGAATGCCGAGCGCTTCCTGGAGGACTGGATTCGGACTCTGTGCCCGCATGGGCTATCAAATGTATTTGTCATCGAAAGGGCGCATAGGGCCATGGTCCCCCCCGCGGGCATTGATTGCGAAGATCCTGAACTATAAAGTCCGGGATTGCATTCTGAAGGCGGCGAGGGAGACGGAGTCTCTCACCATTGAGAACAGCCGCATATGCATCTATCCTGATTACACCCAACAGGTGCAAGAGCAGCGGAAGTCCTACCTGGGAGTCAAGCAGAAGCTCCGGGAGATGAAGCTCCAATATATGCTGTTATATGCAGGCCAAGGTCAAGGTGATATCTCAGGGCCGGGCGCATTTCTTCGAATAGCCCACTGAGGTGTGGGAGTGGCAGGAGATACAGGGGTGACGACATGCCCCCGGGAGAGCGAGGGGGGCCCCGTGAGACCTGGGGGAACCATCCCCAGAGACGACGATGCGGAAGGCGGAGACGTTGGGACCTTCCTTGGCGAGGGATGGTCCAGAGTCCTCGGGCGCATCCGCCCCTGGGGACGTGTTGGTTCCAGATACCCTGCAGGACATTGTGCCAGGTACAGACTCTACGGCTCCGGTGATCCCAGAGACTGGAATGTCTGAACTGCTGCCGGGGTTGGCACTTTCATAAGGTACTGTTGGAGTGAAGAGTGTTGTGCTCTGCTTTGGGGGCTTTAGTGCTGGGCCTTGAGTTTGTATGAAGTACCTGGGAGCTGTGCTGTTCGAGCTTGAATGACGGAGTGGAGCGTAGGACCTGTATCCCGTTGGAACGACCTTATGTGGCGGTGTCTGTCTTTATTTTGGCTGGGGAGGGCCCTGCTTCGGGACTGATGCCGGCGGCCAAGCCCAGGTTCATTCCTGTACGACTGGGTCCCATGGGGAGCTAGAAGGAGGGGTGGGTGGTGTTTGGTTGGGTGTGTGTGTGTGTGTTGGATGGGACGAATAGGTTGGCTGTGTACGTCCTGGCACCAGCAGGGGGAGGGCAGGATAGCGTGTTTTGGTGTTGCTGTCATCTTGCTCGTGGGTGGGGGTGGGGGTAGATGTTATGGGGGGGTTGTGGGGTTGGGGGTGTTTGGGGGGTTGGTGGGGTTGGGAGGGGAAGTTGTTGCTGGCATCGAGAGTACTGAGTTTCTGGTTTTTGAATGGCTGATCAGATGGGCTAGGTCCCCCGGCCTGGATGCTGGTTGGGCCCGTGGGTGGCGGAACACGCTGTTTGTAATATATGGCCAGGTTGGGCGTGATCTCCTGTCATGGGGTTTAAATTCTTAACTTGGAACGTGCGTGGATTGGGCACTTGCACTAAAAGATACAGGGTCCTTTCATTCCTCCGACGCCATGGCGTCTCCATTGCGTGCCTCCAGGAGACCCACTTGAACGAAGAGGGTGCCCAGAAGCTGTCCAAAAAATGGCGGGCCAGATGTTTCATTCGTCCTACTCTACCTATGACAGGGGGGTCCTAATCTGGGTGGCACCTGGGGTTCCCTGTGCCGTTCAGTATGTTGAGGCAGATGTCGAAGGCAGGTACTTGCTGCTGCGAATCAAGCTGGATGGTAGGGATTTCCTGCTCTTAAATTCCTATGCACCTAACGTTGATGATCCGTGTTTCTTTTCCCATCTCCAGGACCTTATTGTCTCGGACTTGGAAACCCCCTTCGTTTGGTTTGGGGATTTTAATTGTGTGTTGGACCCGGATCTAGATCGGCATCCTCCTCGCTCTGGCACGAAACCACGTATGACGGCACGCCTAGGGGAAGTGATGCATAATTTGGGAGCGGTGGATGTGTGGCGTACAGCCATCCCACTCAGAGGCTCTTTACTTGTTACACCCCGACGCACGACACACATAGTAGACTGGACCGCGTCCTTGCGGCCAATACGCCCGCGTCTCTCTCCTTAATGGCATATAAATAGAACGAGTGTTTGTACCAGCTAAAGTCCAAACACCATGGAAATACAGAAGGGACCAACATCATTTTCCCATGTATTATACTCCTGTGGCTGGAGGCAAATTCCCGCAGAATAGATGGCTCACTGTTAGTACACAGGGGCTTTGAGTGAGTTTTGACCAGGGTTCAAACCCCAGATGAGGAAAATCGTTTTTTTTGTTTTTTTTGTTTTTATTTTTTTTTCTAAGTTCCACAAATGAAAGCTGTGCCTTTGTAAATCACCCCCTAGCAGTATCTGGGAGAACTATGGCCTCCTTAGTCATAGTGCATGTGAAGCATTGATGGCATGCTGGGTGGCATGTGCATAGGGGGGACAGGTTTGCTATGAAAGAAATCACTTATTTAGTGGAATGAGAATTTGGGGATGATTGTGTAACAATAATAAATGCATGGGGCTAGTGGCAGACTGTATGAAAGGAAGGGCTATTTGTATTTAAAGAATGTAAATCGAGAGAAGATTTCTGGTATCTAAAGTCCAAAGACAATAGAAACAGAGAAGGGACAGACATCATTATTCTATGACATAAAAGCCTTTGGCTAGGGAAATTTCAGCAGACCAGATGGCTCACTGTTACTTCACAGGGGCTTTGAGTGAGTTTTGACCAGAGTTCAAACCCCAGCTGGGGGAAATCATTTTTTTTTTTTTTTTTTTTAAATTTTATTTCTAAATTCCACAAATGAAAGCTGTGCCTTTGTAAATCACCCCATAGCAGTATCTGGGAGAACTATGGCCTCCTTAGTCATAGTGCATGTGAAGCATTGATGGCATGCTGGGTGGCATGTGCATAGGGGGGACAGGTTTGCTATGAAAGAAATCACTTATTTAGTGGAATGAGAATGTGGGGATGATTGTGTAACAATAAAAAATGCATGGGGCTAGTGTCAGACTGTATGAAAGGAAGGGCTATTTGTATTTAAAGAATGTAAATCGAGAGAAGATTTCTGGTATCTAAAGTCCAAAGACAATAGAAACAGAGAAAGGACCGACATCATTATTCTATGACATACATGCATTTGGCTGGGGAAATTTCAGTAGAATAGATGGCTCACTGTTACTTCACAGGGGCTTTGAGTGAGTTTTGAACAGGGTTCAAACCCCACCTCGGGAAATTATTTTTTAATATTATTTTTATTGTTTTTAAACAATTTATTTATTTTAGCAGAGTGAAACATAGTCGTTTGGAAATGCTCAACTGATAATAATGAAAGACCAAGTAGAAAATCTATGGCATATGTCACATCACATGTGGCATATGCCACATGACAGAGTGACACGTGTCACATGCCAGACTTGGGCTCCAACCCCTTCTCCCGGCAGGTCCGTACTGCGGCCGGTGCCCCACCCCACCCCACCCCACCCTATTGAAAAATCACGATTGAGAGGATGATTGCGGCATTGGTTTTTTAACTTAGGTCGGACTCGTTAGGAACTTACTTAGGGCCTGGACGGGACGGGTGCTACTTCTGCTGCTTAATTGGCAACCAGACACTCTCCACAGTGTGGCTGATCGATATCCATCTCAACCGGGCGGCGGGGGGCGGCTTGAATGCAGTGATGACTGCAGGTCGTGGTGCGCGGGCTGCCTGTTGCGCGCTGGTTATATTGGGGCGTGGCTTTATTTTAAAAAACTGCGCACGTTGCCGCACCGCCTCTACCCCAATGACCAAAATCCAGCCCAAAAATCGCCCAAACCCGGGTTCCTCCTCCGGCCCGCCCCAGCAGCAACAAGTATGTGGTTAAGGCGGCTGGCTCCGCGGCGCGCAGGGCGATGCGGCGCCGCCATCAATCAAGATTATATAACACAGAAGAGAACATCTGACACAGTTAGTTTAATAATATATATATAAATAATATACATTGTCAATCTGGGAATCAGAGTTTGAGTAAGACTCTGTGACTGACTCACTCACTCCTCGGAGATGTTATTGCTTTGCGATGCAAAAAGAACACGCTGTGGCATGAGAGTCTGACAGACAGACACTAGTGTAACTATTGAAAAATGTGACGTGCGCGCAGGTCAGCAGATGCAGACTGTAGACCCGGCCCTGTCATAGAAGTGCCGGTGCTAAGCACCGGCAAGCACCGGCACAAATTAAGCCCTGCTCAATAAGGTCATTCGAATTGCCCATGACAAGAGACAATCCATTGAATTGGCCATCTTCACGTTCCTTTGCAGCTACATGCAGACCCCTCATACCACCACTGGGGTGGCCCCCGCTCACTTGCTGATGGGTCAGGTCGTTACTGATTCCATACCCCATCATCCCCAGTGGCAGCCGAAGGACCCTGATGCCCCTCGGATTGATACTAGACGGAAAAAGGCTCATGCCCATGCGAGCCATCGTCATCATGCCCAGGCAAGCCGGATTAAGGAAGGTGACTTAGTCTTGTTGAGAAATCGATGTCATGCGGGCAAATTCCAACTTCCCTATGAGAAGTCGCCCTGGAAAGTGGTGAATATTAAGGGAACCAGAATTATTGCTACCCGAGGACGGGAGACTGTGACCCGTAATGTCTCCCATTTCAAACAGTTTCACGTTGAACCAATGACTCCCGCTGCTGCTGCTGCTGCCCCCTCAGGACTGGAGCCTGGTGGTCGTGAGGCCATAGCCCCTGCTCCTGTGGATGGTGCGTCTGAGAATGCTGACCAGGATGATTCCTGGGTTGGTGATACTGAGGTTGAGAGCAGTGCTGGTACTCCTGATATGCTGGGGCATCATCAGCCCGAGGTGATTCCAGATGTGGCTGGTCATTCGTCGTCTGGTCGAGGTTCTGTCTTAGTATCACTTGCGAAGAAATCCTGAACCATCATCTCGACTGCGGGACTACTCCATGTGTGTTATAGCGTCTACTGAGTACCCGTGCCTTGGTGGTGTGGAAGGGTTCCAGCTGGACTGCAACAAGTTTATTGATTGCTGATGAAACTTTGTGTGTTATGTTGTTTTAAACCTTGTTGGTAAGGAATGTAATGTTGCGATACGTGACAACCATGTCACGTCACGACGTGAGGTTCACATGACCCTGAGTTAATAAAAAGCAAGGGGCGTGCTCACGTCGGCCAGTTGGCGACGGAGACAATATCTTGTAGTTACACATCATAAGTGCCTCCTGTGGTCATTATAAAAGTAGGCCCCCAGCCCCATACCTTCACGTCTGCTCCTCCAGTGTCGGCGCCGTCCATCGTGCGACACAACAGGCACCCCGGTGCGCCGGTAAAAAAATGGTGGGGAGCCACGGCCAACTGCCAATTAGGTCGAGGAAGCCACGGGTCAAAAAAGTTTGGGAACCACTGTCCTACGGCAATTGTGGAAGCTCAGTGGGTGTGCCTTAAGGAACCGTATAGAGTACTAAAAAGAGAATATTTTTGTGTTGTTCATGTGCTTGAAAATGCGGTAGCACTGAAGGATGGACGGTGCTGATATTAAAGTAGAGTACACTGTGGAGTCAACGGATGTGTGGTCCAAAGGAAACCGACGAGAACGTTCAGAGGTGTCATAACGAGAAAATAAACGCCCTAAGAAATGTGATGTTCTTGTTTGAGTAGTTAATTGTGGTGTTGCGCTCTAGTCGTCGCACGTCACGTCATGACGTGATGTGCTGGCGGCCATATTGTGGCTGGGCGCGCATCGCGCATTAGAGGCGCGAAAGCCGAGATAAACGGCAGATCGGCTTGGCGCTCTTTAGGTAGGGAAATAAGTGAATAAACACAGTCAGACAGCATCAAGATGTGGAGTGTTTATTGGGAGTAACCCCATACATTACAATGGCGACGATGACGGGATCCTGAACCCCTGCACACCACAGGGGACGAAATTGAACAACTAGAACACACCGAGGGAAACATCTCCATTACCGGTGAACAGAAGATCCCCAGCAGGAAGCAGGACAACTGTGCCAGGCGGCCAAGGAAAGCACATGGTCGAAGAGAGGCCAACAAGCTACCACACGAGGTACCTACCCTAAAGAGCGTGGCAGAGCCCAACCCACCCCAGAGGGAAAAGACAAGAACGCAAGGGGTGGAGTGAATAGACCCAAGACAGATAAAGCAAAGCGTGCCAGATCACACAGCGAACCACAGAACAAGGAGAACCGCGCTGGCTGCCTTAAGGAAGGGCGAGGGGGCAGACACAGAAAGTCCCCAGTCACAAACTGATAAACAAGAGCGAGACAACACACCGGGCAGTCCCAGAAGTCAAGGGAGTACACTACCCACGATCAAAAGCGAGAAGATGAGCGCGCAAGCGGGATACGCGATGGCGCCAGTGCAATTCCTGCCCAGACCAGGAGAACCACTAATGAAGTGGGAGGACTGGAGAGAGTACATTGATAACTTCATAGGGGTTTTAGAAGACGAAAACGAGGAACAGTTCAACCCCAAGAGGAAAAAACGTATTCTACTACTCAACCTAGGGCCGGAAGGACTCAGAATTTACAAAAGCCTGGTGCCTAAACAAAGAGGTAGCACGGACGACGATGTGTATGCCCACGCCATTGATGACCTGAACGAACACTACAGGCCGGCAGTGTGCGTATCAGTAGACCGTTTCAATTTCCAACAAAGGAAACAACGCCCAGGTGAAACAGTAGAAGAATACGTGGCTGCCCTGAAGAAACTAGCATCAACATGCAAATATGACACATGGGAAGAAGAATTCATCAAGGATCAGGTGGTAATGCACACCACAAGCACTGCGGTGCAGACCAAGCTGTGGGCCAGCGGAGACACCACACTGAAGGAAGTGATGGTGATAGTCAAGAGGGCAGAGTTGGCACGCAGGTGTGCGGAAGCGACGAAAAAGGAGATGGTGCCCAGCACCATGGTAAACAAAGTCGACGAAGAAGAGCCCCGCAGAGACAACAAGTACAAAGGGTCGTCGACGAAGGGGCCCTACAAATGGCAAGGCAACCAGGGTCCCACAGGAAAACAGGCGGGAAGCAACAAGAAGTCATGCTACAGATGCGGGAGCTGGTCCCATGAGGCACACGACAGGAAGTGCCCGGCGTTCCGCACCAAATGTATGTACTGCGGCATCGTGGGCCACTATGAGAAGGTATGTCGGAGGAAGTCTACTAAAGGCATGGTAAAATACGTTGGCCAAGAAAGCGAAGAACAAGAGGAAGGCACAGAGGAGGACGTTGTCACGGTACTTTGCATTTATGACCAAGTGTTGAGCGTGAATGGTGGAAGAACGACGAAACCTGTACTGGAAATGTCGATAGGGGGTGTACCGATCAGCATGGTGGCTGACACGGGCTCGCCATACACCATCGTCCAGAGAGTGGTGTGGAATGAGAGCTTCGCACCACATCTAGGCCCAGAACTGGAGAAACTGGACATCCGCCCAGTCACATATAATGGGGACCGCATACCCATGGCAGGATTCAGACCATTAAAATTTGAGTTGAGAGGCCGCTCAGCCTTCTGCAAGCTCTACGTATCGAAGAGAGGACCCTCGGTGCTAGGATGGCTGGACCAAGGCGACCTGGGCATCAAGTTAGATCCAGGGGGTAAGGAACAGATACTACTCACCGAACTAGAAACCTGGCCAGATCTTAACAAATGGAAGAGTGATTACCCCAAAGTGTTCGGAGGCACGGTAGGAAGGTTGGAGAAATTCTCACACAAGATAATCCTGAAGGAGGAAGCTGTACCAGTCGCCCACAAAGTGAGAAATGTGCCCTTGGCAGTGAGAGATGCCGTACAGGAAGAGCTACAAGACTTAGAAAAAAAGGAATCATTGAACCCATCACGTGTGCGGAGTGGCTGGCGCCATTGGTGGTAGTTATGAAACCGAGTGGGAAGGTCAGGCTGTGTGTCGACCTGCGCGAATTGAACAAGAACATTGTGGTGGAGAAGTTCCCCTTGCCTAGAATCGAGGAAATGCTGGCCAGGACCAGGGGAATCAAGTGGTACTCCACTATAGACTTGACCTCAGCCTACCATCAGATCGCACTACACCCAGAGAGCCGCAAATTAACATCATTCATCACCCCATTCGGGTGCTATCAGTTCCGTTGTATGCCGTTCGGGCTAGCCTCGGCGGCTGCGGTGTTCCAGAAACTGATGCACCAACTGTTTAAAGACATGGAGGGTGTCCAGTATTTTCAGGACGATATCCTGGTGATGGGGCGAGACAAACCTGACCATGATGTGAAACTCAGCAAGGTACTGAGGATCCTAGAGGGTAAGGGCCTCACGGCGGAATGGTCCAAGTGCCGAATAGGAATGGAGTCGGTGACCTACTTAGGGCACGAAATAGGGGTGCGAGGAGTGACCCCGAAAGCAGAGAATGTGAAGGCTATTTGTGAAGCGCCATCGCCCACCAACAAAGAAGAGGTCAGATCATTTTTGGGCATGGCGGAATATTATAGCAAGTTCGTGCAGCACTTCGCCACCAAGACACATCACATGAGGCAGCTGACAAGAGACAGTACTGAATTCCGCTGGACGGAGGAAGCGCAGAGTGAATTTGAAGTCATCAAAAGGGAGGTGGTAGGAGCAGTACCACTCCAAGGATACGACCCCCAGGGAAAGACAGTACTCACCACCGATGCCAGTGACAAGGGGCTGGGTGCTGTCTTGATGCAAGACCGAGGTCAAGGCAGGATGGAGACACTTAGTTTTGCGTCCCGCACACTGAGCGAAACGGAAAAGAAATACAGCGTGATAGAAAAAGAAATGCTGGCAGTAGTGTGGGCAATGACCAGATTCAGACAATTCCTGTGGGGCACACGGTTCCAGTTGAAAACGGATCACAGGCCCTTACTGAAAGTACTAATGTCCAGCGGCCACGCTAGTGCAACGCCCAGGATCTCAAAAATGACCCTGAAACTGCTAGAATTCAGATATGATGTAGAATTCATCCCAGGCAGCAGGAACAGAGTTGCGGACTATCTGAGTAGGGCAGCGGCCATGGAGCGGAACGCGGAAGACCAAGCAGAAATGGAAGAATTGGTAGCACTCACGGAAGACCAGGAAAGAGTAATCGGAAATCAAGAGGGGAAAAAGGCGTATGATGAAGACCAGACCATAAAGGAAGTGAAATCATACATCACAAAGGGATGGCCAGACAAGAGGCAGACCAGGGAGGACCTCAGACCATACTACGAGATCAGGGAGGAGTTGTCGATGGACGACCAAGGAGTGTTCGTGTACAGGGGGAAGAAGGTCATCCCCCCGGCAGATATCATCCCCAAGTTATTAAACATGCTCCACGAAGGACACTTGGGGATAGGAAAAATGAAGCTGAGGACCAAGCAAAACTACTGGTGGCCAGGAATGGATGTAAGGGCCGAGAGACATGTCTGGGACTGCTCACAGTGCCAAGGGGCAGATAAAACACTCAAACCACTACGCCCGGCTATAGGAACATTCGACCCTCCGCAGAATCCGTGGGAGGAGTTGTCAGTGGATATCCTAGGTCAGGTGACTGATAGTTTTCCAGTTACACGCGGTGTGCGACAGGGATGTGTGTTGGCTCCCACCTTATTTCTTTTGTTTATCAATCAGGTTGTAAAATTCTTTGTTGACACCCCGACTGATGCACCATCTTTGGGCGGGTCTAAATACCCGATGTTGATTTTTGCAGATGATACCCTGCTTCTCTCTAAAACACGAGGGGGGTTGCAAAAAGCCCTCAACAGGTTCGCTGAGTTTTGCAGGGTTAATGATCTGCAGATCAACACGGACAAAACCAAATTTATGGTTTTTAGCAATAAAAGCCCAATCAAAAGTTCTATTACCTTGAATGGTGCCCTGATTGAACAAGTTGACACAATGATGTACTTGGGTGTGACCCTAGACTACCGCTTTAGCTGGAAACCCCAGATTGAGGCTTTATATCTTAAGTTTGTCCGCCTCTCGGGTTGCTTATTACAGGAGCAAAGGAAGTCCCTGACTAAACGTATTGCCCCGGTGATAAAAATCTACGAAGCAAAAATTAATACAGCCATATTATATGGAGCTGATGTGTGGGGGTATAAAGATTTGTCTCTCCTTGTTAAAGTACAAAATAAATTCCTGCGAAATCTGGTGGGTCTTCCACAATCCACACCCACCAAACCATTGTTGCTAGATTTGGGTTGTAAACCCTTCAATGATTTGGCCCGCTTTCGTCTGGTGGCTTTGTGGCGACGGCTCTGGACCACACCAGAGCTCAGTCTATTTGCCAAGGAACTGGACGAAGTTAAGTCATTGTGGGGCGCTTCTCGAATCCCCTGGCTAAGGGAAGTAAAAACTGTGCTGGAAGAGATGGGACTCAACCACCTTTGGTCTAACCCGGGGGGTTTCCCCTTTCCCTCTAAACAGGATTTCAAGGACCTATACTGGGCCACAGTAAAGCACTTAGCAGTGGTCCAGTCAGACGCTACTAACTTAACTGGACTTTTTTTGGTACATAAATTGACCCCTTCATTAGAACCTTACTGGGATGCGATCACCAAAACCCTCGACCGGAAATTATACCATCAGTTCCGTGTTGGGTCACTCCCAGTTAATTCCTTTGCCGGGAAATGGTCTGTGAATTCAAACTATGCCTGTCCTTGGTGCCCCAACCATCCGGAAAGCATGGGCCATTTTTTCTTTGCATGCCCAGCATACCGTGTTCCAAAGGTTAAAATGGCTTAAACCCATATGTAGTAATCTTGAAATCAAAGGGTTTTTAGAAGCCATGAGGATATTTCGTACTAACACATCCGAGTTGGTAGTGGTCGGTGTGGCTAAGTACCTAGGCTGGGCATGGATTATTCGAACTAGGAACCCTAATGTCTCTTAATGCTTGTTTTTTATATATCTTATATATTGATAACGTTGGTTGTTATTATATTCAATTCAATCTTTATTATGTTTTGGAACTCCTTAGAGGTCCACATAAGAAAAGAATACAATACAAAAATGCCATTCACAGTGAAGGTAGACAAATCATAGCAATTACTGGAACACAAAGTGACACATTGATAGGCATGCCAATATTCAAAAAATATCTAAAAAACATTAAAAAAAATTATAAATATAGAAACAGAATCTCTCATTAGGGGGATTATGTAAGGCAAACATAAAAGAATTCGCATTTACAATACCCATTTGTAGACATATTTGTCTTAACCATTTGCTGCGATAAGGACGCAGCACTGGGCATATAAAAAGTACATGTGTTCGATCTTGAATAGATTGATGACAGAAATTGCAAATTACAGAAACTCCATACAATTTTAAACAAAAGATTATTTAGGGGTAACAAATCTTGTCTCAATAAAAACCAAAATCTCCAAATACCATGAGGTAAATTCCAAGTAACGTAGGGTTGAACGGATTTTCTTGCGAATGAATCAGTAAGGAGATTAACACCCTTCTTAGCAAGGATTGAAGTAAAGTCTAGTCTATAGCTAAGATCCCAAGTAGCTTCTTTCAAGACAGACTTTAGCTGGGATACGGGTAGAGAGAAGAGAGTACTCTCTTCCAACTGCAAGAGCGATACAGCTTTTCTAAAGTTGTTAACAATTAGGGAGTGTTCCCCTAGACTTCCCAGTAGTTCAGTCTTTAGGAGAAATCTCATAGTCCCCTCTTCTCCTCTGGCTATGCTTGCGACCCAACGTACCACCGCTGCCAGGCCCTGCACCCAGCTGCTGCGCAAGCCAAACTCAAGTCTGCAAGCTGCCACAGAACAGGCAGAACTGATGGTGGATACGCTTCTTAGCAATTTTCCCTCCACCTTATTTAAGAAATCCCAGTGCTTAATATCAATTAATTCTAAACCATATAGAAGGGTGGAAGGGACTTTTGCCCTAAAGACCTCCAATAAATGTGAAAAATGCCTTCTTCCCATTGCCGAGTACAATGCACTTAAGCTTCTCCCTTGGGATAAGGCCTTCCGGGCACTGTTATCGGTATGGGGTTTAGCGCTTAGATTATCACAATTTAATTTTCCAAGGAAAGCATAACTCTTTACTACCTCCAGTTTGTCATCTCCCACAGACCAGGTAAAGTTCCTAAATTTATGTTTTTTCCGGCCTGTGTTGCACATAATTTTGCTCTTGGATGCATTAATTTTTAAGAAATGAGAGACTGCATACTGATGTAGGGCAAGGAGGCGTTTAGCGAGACCTTTGGGCATCCATTATTATGATGTCATCCGCATATAACATACATGAGATGTGTTTTCCGCCCAAGATTGGAGCTATACCATCGCAGGAGGAAAGAGAAGCAGGTAAATCTGCAATATATAACGAAAAAAGTAACGGGGCAAGGAGACAGCCTTGCTTAAGGCCATTACATGAGGGGATAATCTTGGAAAGCCCCCTGTCTCCTCCTTGGAGGACCTGGCACCAGGTGTCTGTATGTAGCAACTGGATCATATCTAAAAGATAAGGCGGCATTCCCATAGCAGAGAGCTTTCTCCACAGCAGTGGACGGTCAACCTTGTCAAATGCTGTGGAGAAGTCTATAAAGGCCACGTAAACTCTTCCGCCACGTACCCTTATATATTTATCTATAATTGTCTGAAGAGCGGAAAGGTTATCCAGAGTTCCGTGACCCTTACGAAAGCCTACTTGTTCTAAAGGTAAGATTTGTTTTTGTGCCACCCAATCATTAATTAGGGATAGTAAACATTTACAAAAGACTTTCCCAATAGCGTCTAGGAGAGCTATTTGGCGATAGTTAATGGGTAAGTTTCTATCACCCTTTTTGAACATAGGAACCAAAATACTCCCCTTCCAGGATGCTGGAATACATTTTTTAATTTAACAAATCCTAAAAAGAGGAAATAAGATTTTACTCCAGGATACTGGATTTTGTTTCAAGACTGATATCGGGAGTTCATCAGGACCCATGGCACCTGATGGACACATGTCCCTAATAGCCAATTCTATAGATAATTCTGAGGGGTATTCAATTATGGAGTTAGTATCTTCCTCAATTCCCCTAAGTTTCACATGCAGATCATTCTTAGCATACAGACTTAGAATGTAATTGACCCAGGTTTGTTCAGAAATAGGGATTGGAAGTGGTCGCACTCTAGAGCCACATCCCTCACCAATGAGGGTCCAGAATTGTCTAGAGTTCCCATGAACGGCGGCTTCCCGCAATCCAATCCATAGCATGTCCTCTTTTTCTTTTTTCATTTTTTTCTTTATCCTGCTTCTCCTCCTTTTAAGGAGAGATATTTTCTGAGATCTTTCTACTGCACCACATATGTATTGTTCCCTCACCAATTTATTTATTTCCTTATTAAGGGAAACAACTACTTTAGGGAGGGTGTTTTTTTTCCTAATTAAATTCGATTTTTTAACGGCAGAGATGATCTCCTTTATGAAGGCCTCAAAAGAGGACTGTTCCGCCCCCTGCCAATTGTTTAAATTGGATAGTGTTTTTTCAAGAAGAGGTTCCAAACCCTTCATAGCTTTATAATCCCAGAAGCATCTTCCTGTTTTTTAAAAGGTGACCACATCCCTATCAAGCGCCCAGGTGTCAGAATTAGGGGGCTCTACAAGAAGAGTTAGCATAATAACATTATGGTCACTAAGGGTAGTGTCCATAACAACCAAATCCCTTAAGAGAGAGAAAATAGAGTGGTCAACAATTATGTAGTCTAAAATTGATTTGCTATTGAAGGAACTATGAGTATAGTTTGCAGGAACATCGGATGGGAGCCTACCGTTAACTATAAGTCCCTCCGTACTATATAATTCTTCCAGCAGCAGTTTACCCCGTTTGTTTGTTTTTATGTTATCTGGAAAGAGGGCTTGGGGTATCAGCGAAACCTCCTCTTTTTCTTTATTCCTGAATAGCTCCAAACTGTAATTGGACACTTTACAATTTAAGTCACCAACTAACAAAAAATTAGAGAGAGGAGCTATTTTTTTAATTTGTCTAATGAAAATAAAAATTTGCTTCAACAAAGTATTAAAAGGATCACCTGGCGGAATATAGGCATTTATTATAACAAGGGGGTGTCTCTCTCCGGTTTTATCTAAGTTGGAGAGAGTCACTGCCTGGAAAAGGTTACTGGGATCTATATGGTGGGAGAAACTCCACTTTATTCTATTGGATAATAGGCAAGCGATTCCCCCTTTTGCATGACCTCTACTAGAGGGGGTTGCCGCCACCTCCAATACGAAGTAATCTTTCCCTATGTTCAATTTGTCAATACACCAGGTTTCCTGGATGCAGATTATATTGGCATTCAAAGAAAAAAGATACGATAATTTTTCAGGGTTGTTATTGATGCCGGCGGCATTCCAGGAAATAACAGAAAAGATACTGCTAAAGGTGAGAGAACAATCTAGGGTTGTCTGTCACCTTAGTCGCCAGAGCACCAGGTAACCAATTCCATTGCTGTTCATTTTCAGTTATGCCCCTATTTATTGTTATTGGGGGTGGAATGACATGTGTAACTATCCTTTTTGTTTTTGAGACACAAATTTTTAAATCATCAAAAGGTTGAGAGAGGCCAACTTGACCCAATCCCCTATGGTAGCCATTCGCAATATGATTATCTACACATGTGGCGGTAAAAGGCACCACATCAATCCCCTGACTCTGGAAAATTTCTGCTTTATTTAATATAAGATTCACTATCAGATTTGAATAGAACCTTACCCTAGTAAATGACGTAGACCCTGATCCCAATATTGTTACTAGGTCAATATCGCTTGATTTAATTAATTTTAATCCCTCGATGTCTTTACAGCATTTCAGCAAAAAAGATCTATTCAAGCTTAAATCAATATCAAATAGTGGGACGAAGTCCAAAAGCAAAGAGTCAGTACGGGTTTCCATCGATTTATAAACAGAGTTTTGACCTGAGACTACCCCCTCTGCCCGTATGTGGAAAGAGGGGGCAGAAGGGTTTAGAGAAGTGGATACCACGGGGACAAAGCTTCTTTCTTCTACCGCTAGGGGGTGGATCATGAGTTTTTCTTTTTCTACACCCTGTTCTATCGAATTTAATTTAGAACAATTCGTAATAATTTCATCGGAATTAACGGAAGGCCCCAAAAATTCAGGAGATGACCTAATTGAGTCATGCCTCAGAGATCCATTATCATTGACGTTCTCAACTTCAACAGAGGAGGATTTAAAGGAAACTTGGGGATTCTCAAAGAGAATTTGTCTCTGCCTCCTCTTTTTAAATCTACGGAGAGACTTCCTCTTTTTTTCCCCTTATGCTTTCCTTGTTTTTCCACTTTTTCCTCCAATTCCGGCCCCTTAAAATCTGGATCGAAAATAGGATATAATGCCTTTTCGGCATTAGCATTTGGTAGTACAATACTATTTTCCTCTGAAACAATATCTGGAACGAAATCACGTATACAATTATAAGCAGATGTTTTCAAAATAGGACATAAGTCCTTCAACACGGGTGCAACCAGTATATTCTCAGTTAACAAGCAAGGTGCATTAGCTAAAAGGTTTTTGGGAGGTATTGTAATAGGAGAATCTGAGCCACAGCTCCTTTCGCAGGTTTTTGATAATAAAGCCTTTAAAATTTGGGTAACAGAATCCAATACACAATCCGAGCTACCCACAAATTTATTCAGTAGCGTCAGAATTGAGGATAGCAAATGTTCCAAGGAAAGTAAAAATTCAGATATGGGTTTCTCTGATAATTTCAAGCTAGGATCATTAATAGCCTCAATCCCTGTTATATTGAGCATTGGACTTTTAGACATATTTGACTGAAGGGAAAGATCTTGTGAATTGGAAGAGGGGGTACTACTAAAAAGATGGAGACCAGAATGGGTAGCGCCCATTGGGGTCTTCGCAGCTTCCAGCAATGCCCTAGGTACATCAACCAAATAACGTTCGCATAACACTGGGTCAATATCCAGGGACTGTGAGTCTTCGTTTATATCCTCCCTCAACTTAGAGAGGGAAAGTATCCCATTTTGCAAGACATTTACAGATGTCAATGGAGTCTTGATATTTTTGGGATTATCTAGGCTGGAGATTAAACATTTATCATTCTCCAAAAGTAAAGAAGGAGTAGATAGAATACCCACAGTAGTACATGAACTTAAACCAAGAGTTCCCGGTTCTACCTCCTTCGGGTGTTGGTTAAGCGATGGATTAAGTGATAAAGTCAAGGAGTCACTCTTATTGAAAGCAGTACTTTCCTGGGGCACCCTATCTACCGATTTCTCCCAGAGCTGGAAAATCTGGTTTTGGCCTTTCAACTGAATTGTTGAAACATTCTTATTTCGGAGTGGGTTAGATCTGGTCTTAGCTGTTGATCTTCCCCCCAGCAGTCTTCCAGATCTTAGCTTTTTGGCAGTCATATTGCAGCTAAAATCAAAATATGTAAAGTAGAAAAGTATATAGTGCCAGTGAACAAGTTAAAATATATAAAACAAATACTATCAAATCACGAAATCAATGGGACACGTATACAGAGACACTGAATAAGCAGCAGTTGCCAACGTCTACATACAATCAATGGATTACAAAGTAAAATTATCTCTGAATTATCAAATGTTAATAAGTGGGCCCAGCCCAGCCTACTTTAGCCACTGAGGGCCACAGAGGGCCCGCTCTTTGTCCGGTCTTCGTCCGCGCTTCTGTCCGCGCGCGTCCCGCGTTCGCGTATGATAAATTATTTAAGTAGAAGAAGGAGAAGGGGGCGGGAAGAGGCACCAGGTGCGCGCGATGGACAAGCGCTAGCACCTCTGGGCCTCGCAGTCCCGCTCCCGCTACTTGCGTTGGACGCTTCTCTCCCCTACTCGAGCAGCAAAAATCCGAAGTGGAGCACACGGGCTCCTAGGTCTCCATTCAGTGCCTCAGGGCGGAACAGCCCACGCAGTCAGGACACACAGCAAAGTTAGTAGGAGGAGAGCACAAAGTGAAGGCAGGCAAAGCGAGCGGCACCCGCGGAGCTGGGGCCGCGAGAAGTGAAATAGCCTTCAAGGAGGGGGCGGGGAGAGGCACCAGGTGCGCGCGATGGACAAGCGCTAGCACCTCTGGGCCTCGCAGTCCCGCTCCCGCTACTTGCGTTGGACGCTTCTCTCCCCTACTCGAGCAGCAAAAATCCGAAGTGGAGCACACGGGCTCCTAGGTCTCCAGTCAGCGCCTCAGGGCAGGACAGCCCACGCAGTCAGGACACACAGCAAAGTTAGTAGGAGGAGAGCACAAAGTGAAGGCTCACTAAATAGTTTAATACCTTTTTAGACGAAGAAAACTTTTAGATCATGGTTTTATAAAATTTGGTGTTTTTATGTACTGTCTTTTATGATTGGATATTCGAAATAAAGACTTTTGAACTGAACTGATATCCTAGGCCCGATCCTGGCTGTACACGGAGTCCAAAAATATGTGTGCGTCCTCATGGATAGGTATTCGAAATGGCCAGAGCTGAAAGTAGATGAAGCGATGGATACAGAGACCATCATAAAGTTCCTGTCTGACACCTTTGTGAGGGACGGTATCCCAAAGTCCATCCTGAGCGACAATGGCCCCAATTCAGATCAGAAAAATGGAGCAACTTCATGCAGAGAAATGGTATCCTAGCCAAACACACGGCCATCTACCATCCCGCTGGAAATGGACTAGTAGAGCGATTTAACAGAGTGGTGATGGGATCGGTCCAGGCAGCCATCTCCAACAACAAAGACTGGGAAAAGGAGATGTGGCACATGGTGTGGGCGTACAGAATCACGCCCACAGGGACAGGATATAGCCCCTTCCAAATTCTGAGGGGTCGTGAACCATTCACTCGGGACAACCGCGTATGGAAGGAAAAAACCATAACGAGCGAGTGGTCCCCAGCAGTGGTGCAAGCAAATTTGGAAAAGGCACAAGCCATCTACTCGAGACACTACAACAACCGAAAAAATGTAAAAGAGACAGGTCTGGAAAAAGGCGAATGGGTGCGAGTAAAGTTGGCCACGCTACAAAGAAAGGGAGACAGCAAGTACAGTAAGCCTATGCAGGTCAAGGAAGTGTTCGGCAGAGCGGCTCTGCTAAGCGATGGAAACGTGTGGTCCCAGGATCGCATGGCAAGATGCAACAGTGTCCTACGATGGGACCAAGGTGGAGCAGACCTAGAAGACGTGGAGGAAGGAAACACGGAGCAGGAGCAAGCAGAAGTGGAACTGGACGAGAGAAGAGGAGAACAGCAGGAGGAGAGAGCTGACGACAGCATCCAGGGGGCTGAGAGGGAAAGAGATATGAGGAGACGAGATGGAAGCGAGGCTGCGCGTGGCAATGGAGGAGCGGGCATAGAGACTCAGGAAAAGGAGACTCTGTCCACTCCGGTGAGGCTGACCCGAAGTGGAAGAGCGGTGGTGAAACCGGCAAGATTTCGAGACTTCGATATGGACGGCGGACTGTGAGTTAACAGTTTCATTGTTTGGAAAAAGGGGAGATATGTGGTGTTGCGCTCTAGTCGTCGCACGTCACGTCATGACGTGACGTGCTGGCGGCCATATTGTGGCTGCGCGCACATTACAGGCGCGAAAGCCGAGATAAACGGCAGATCGGCTCGGCGCTCTTTAGGTAGGGAAATAAGTGAATAAACACAGTCAGACAGCATCAAGGTGTGGAGTCTTTATTGGGAGTAACCCCATACATTACATTAATGAATGCGATTGCTTATTATCGTTACATTTTGTGTTACATTACCTTGTATGATAAATGATCGGCACAATGATTTATCTTACACAGGTAAGTATAGAACGTCAAGTGCATCACCGTGGAATGTGACCAAGGACAAGGTGAGTCGATTATATTGCTGTTCTGCTCAGTCGCTATCTAATTGTATCGTGTGTGTCGTTTCTACAGGGGCTGTGTGGGAGCAATTACATGGGCAGGTACAGGACGGAGGTCTGTACGAGGATCGTGAAAGAGAATGGGGAGAGTCGGTGTCCGGCTATGCGAAACTCAACCTCTGAAAGTGTGATCTTTTTTGTGCTGTTTTAGCGCAAACTCGACTACTTTACGTAAGATCACATGCATTTTTAGGCACGGGGAGATTGATTATCTCAGAAGTACAAGCTGTTGAATGGACGCTGACAGTAACTGCACCCAGGGTCCCCGGTTCTAAAGACGGCAGCTCTGGCCGAAACTCGGTTCATTTGACGCAGACTTGAGGAGAAAGCCGTCCAATGAGGAGCCTGCATCCCTCCCTATTTGACGTCACGCAGCCCGCCCACTGATAGAAGCCCGAGATGTGCAGCAGCTAAACTGTGTGAGGCAAAGCTCTGCCTTCCTGATCCTGCAGCCAAGTGTCAGAGTCTCCTCAGCCAATCTAACCCACGGTAGAGCCTCGGAGGCACTACAGCCAATGAGCAACTGACTACCAAGAGTCAAACGCCCAATTAAGGATTACTTTACTTTTCCCAAGTACTGGGATATGTTTTCACCCATTTGATTGGTTTTGAACTCTTGGGCATCCACATGGTTTGACCCTGCTCACCGCGCAATACAAGAGGAAACGTCCTTTACAGGAGTAATAGCTAATCGAGGATTTTCGTTTTAATTATTGGTTTGTCTGTAACGATACAGGACAACAGGCCTGTTCTAAATACGACCCAAGGGCATTTAACCCTTCGGCGTCCTTACATTCTAGGAATTTCTGCGGTCTTCCTGCACCATTGAATACAACCACAGAGATCCCTACAGAGGGCCGGCTCGTGTCTTATCGGCTGTGCCATGCTGCCCGTCTGCCACTGGGGTCGCTTTTGTCGGAGACTCCGGATAATACCCATCTTCCTTCACAGGTAAGGCTTCTGTGGGTATTCAGTTTTTAACTACCCTACGTGTAGGCTTCCTATTAATACGTTATTTGAAATGGTTTGTATTATGCATGTTCACCCGATCTCTCAAAGTGTTCCTGATGCTATTAAACGAGGCAAGGTTAGTGATCGTATTATCCCGTGCGTGGGACACTTATGAATGCGAGAAAAGGGCTAAAGGAGGGTTTGTGGTGTGGATACAGGGACAGCTAAATTACCTGTCTATCTTAAACCCTAGAGTATTTGAAAAATAATGCAACACTTCCCAAAATAAAACAAGTCTTATTTGCTGTTCTATCTCCAGTCCTAGGCTATTTTGTGGATACTTTTAGACTTAGTTTAAAGTGTCCCATGTATTTTAAAGCTTAGTTGAAATGCTGTAATTAAGTATCTTAGCTCAGTCCTGTACACTGCTGCTCTGCGTGTGTAGCTGAACGAAAACCATTTATAAATACCGCTCTGAGATACAGATAAGCTAGACTAGGGGAAGGAAATTAGTAGTTGAAAGTGGGTGGCCACAGAGAGAAGACGTGTCAGGGAGAGAGAGGGCCATTAGAGTTTCATAGTCCCATTGTCTTGCCTGTGAAGTCAAGCTAAGGGGAACTGAAGTAGAATCAGCTTTACAGAGTGCCAGTACATGGATGTGCTACGTCTTGTCTTCAAAAACTAGTGCTAGGTTCAGCTTTATATTGGTGGACTCGATTAGGGCTCGAGTCGGGGTACCACGTGGGTAGGCGGCGTCCCCCCACTTATTTTACCGGGTGGACGCTGTCCCTCCTGCAAAGATGCCCTTGCTGACGCATAAAGTGTATTCTTGCCATTAACTGAATGCAGACGGTGCACAGAAGATGAGTGCACGCTACTCCTACCTCTGCAACAGAGACTGCCTTTCGAACGGGAAAGCTGTACACCATAAGCTGTACACAATGGTCACACTGAAATGGCATGCTACATGATTCAGGCGCAGTGTCACGTAGACAGTGAGAACATAATACAGAGAATAAAATCTCTCGAGCGCGATCACAGGTGGGTGCAAGAGGCACCCTGTTTCTTTTTTGACTCGCATCAGTGAGCTGTCAAGGTGGGTTGACGTCCTAATATTTGCTGGCTCCCTTATGGTTGCCATATGGATCCTCGAAAGCCATAAAGTATCTCCTGTCCTGATGCTGACCCCATCATTATTAATATGGGGTCGAAATGTCAACATCATACTGATAACTGGATTGGAATTCTATGTAGACATCGATAAATATAATGAAGAGATTTTTAGTCGTGACATATAATGATATGAGACTCTTATATTTCCCTTTTTGAGGTCCAGCATCTCCGGTCAAATGCTTTTACCTTTCGTGACGTCACTTCCTGTTGTGACATCACTTCCTGTCTTTGAGCGTCCCCCCACTTCTTTATTTAGTACCTGTGCCCTGGACTCGATGCATATGACCTGCTCTATCCAGGGGAGATCCCAAGCCTCACCAATCGAATGTCCTCAGTTGTTGCTTGGAATAACACATGAATGTGTGCACACCCCAGGCATCAGAACCATGCATAAGTCAAATAAATTCCTGATTTGTAGCACCAACCAAACTGCTGGATGCCGACGTTTTTTCCCATTGAACTTGGAGAGCAAGTCCTAGAAGCATATTTGGGACACTTACGTGGAAATTATGTTACTTCGTTATGGGAATTGCTGTCACAACCATATTTTATATTCCTTTGCAGGCATTGCTGATGTTCAAATGGTGCTACTTATAACATGTATTTCTATAACGAGATGTAAAATATATGTTTAAATATATTAAACACATGGTTATGGCTGCCTGTCTGCCTTTCCATAGCCAAGGGTGTGGAATTCTAATCGCACAACACTCAGAACATATTGTTTGGGGTCAAGGGCAAAAGGTCTGCATGTTTGCACCGAACAAGTACACTCAGTACCCTGCAGTGCAAATCCTTAGGATGGCAGTTTACTGTATCACCGTATGGTTATGTGATAGAGTATTGACTGCTATTAAGGCAAGATGTGCACCTGCATGTACAGGATGTTCAGGGTGGCATGCAAGGCTCATTATTGCAAAGCCTTTACTTTTAGGGTGAGCGCCCTGAGGAAGCAATGTAAGCTTAGCTGGCATTAATAAAGGGGTTACAGTATAAAAATGTGCAATGATGGCAACATTCAACAATTTGTGGCTATTTATAATGCTCCCAGAATGTTCCATTATTTTATGCACATGCATTTAAAAGAATAGAAGATAGATTGATTTTATTTTTAAAGCAGTGTACCCATAAAATATTTGCTGCTTGAGGAATAAATGTACAATTTGCAGTTAAACTTTCGAGCAATCTGCTTTAAAAAAATAAATGTATCTCGAAATTGTTTGCACTTTGGAAAAAGAATGCTGCACTTTTCCTTTAACCTTGAATGGAAGTACTCCCAAGAGAAAGGACAGTGTAGTTTGCTGCAGTGCAAACCTACACTATCCTTAAACATTTTTTCTTGTTTCCACCAATAAATGTCTATCGTCTGGCAAGACCTATATTTTACCCCTCCTTCTCTTCCCCAAAATGCTCAGAAATGTTGAAAAAAGTCACCCACCTCTCCCACAATCTTCAAACCATTGCCAGCTGACTGAGATACGCACATTGTTTTAAGAATTTTTACTTTTCAAAATTTTCAAGGTTAACTTCTCTCTATTCTCTAACTCCTGGCCCTTCTTGATCATTGTCTCTCTAAACCAGGAGACTCCTCCATCCCCATAAAGTCGTGTCGGATAACTCCTATGCTCATAAAACCTGGCTTTGATCTGTGCATCCTTACTTAACTCCCTTCCACTTTTAAATCTGCTATGGCTAGGCAAGGCCAATTAACAGGTTGTAACGTGTACAACTAATCTTACATTTATAAGACCCAACCCCTGTCCAAACACTAATCAGGGTTCAGAGCTGCATACAGTATTGAAATGGTCACCCTAATATCCTGAATGAGGGTCACCACATCTTGGACATCACAGATGGATGTCTGATGGTCTTCATTTATTATGTTTCTGCTTTCAATAAAGTGATTGTTAGCCACACCAGAACAGTGCATAGTCATGAAAGAAAATGTCTTTAAGTGGTTTCCCTCTCATTACGCCATCTCGTGGTAAAAATTGGAGGCTATGTTTCCTCATTGACCATACTAACCTTTGGGCTCCTCCAGCCCCCAAAGGTGTGTATTCTTCCACCAGTTCTCTGTAACATCTATTTGGAGCCATTGGACTTAATAACGAGAGACCCTGGAGTAAGCCTTCATCAGTACACCCATGATTCTAAGCTGTACCTAACACAACAGCTTTCGCAAAATCAGCAACCTGTAAAGCTATCTTTGCTGGCTTCAGTTTCGAATGAAAGACTGCTCCCTTTTTAACTCAGATTTTCTTATTGTATCCTTTTCTGCGAAGAAGTTTGATCCATTCCTTTTTCAGTCGAACCTAGAGGCAGCTCGCATGCTCTGCGAGGCATGCTGTAATGTCTCTGGGAAGTTAGAAGACACCCACCACACTCCCACCGCCTGTGATTGGTTACATAGTCTGCCTTTCTAAATGCCATTGTTTTGGTTTGTGGATAGAGTACATTTGTAAAGCCATGTGGCTGTTTTATTTCCGCCCTGGCGTTGCTCCTGCTGCATGTTTTCTTTTGATACGGGCCATATGTTTTAGTACCCGCACTATTTTTTTTTTTTGCCTGGCTTGTTTTTTAATTTCCTGTTGTGTTTACTTTGCTCCGCCCCACTTGTCTGTGTTCACCATGCTCTCACCCCCTCGCGTTGTTCTCATTCCCATTGTCCCTGCCTCCCTCCCAACTTCCGGCACCGTGAGGTACCACCCCCTCTGCCCCCACACACCCCCTGCCCGCGGCATTCCACTGTTTGTTAAAATGCTGAACAGTCAACGAAAAGCATTGGCAAAGCCAAAAGGCGAGACCTATTCGCTTTGCCAATGCTTGTCTGCCAAGCTGATACACAAGGGGTGTCAGTGTTGGGGTGAGGAGGGGGAGGGGGGATGGGAAGGACTGGGACAAGGTGTTTCGGAAATCTCTGACTCTTAGTTCAGCAAGACCCATCTCTCGCTCTCTTTCCTCCCTTAACCCCTTCGACGCGCATGACAAAGCCAGCTTGTCATGGGCGTTACCTACGCTACGCGCATGACGAGCTGGCTTTGTCACGTAACGCGCGATTTTTGAAATCGCAGCGTGCAGCGGGAAAACCCGCTAGCGCGCATGTGGTTAAGGGAGACCGGGCCTCTTCTTTTCAGCTAGATATTTGTCACTGTTTTCGTAAAATACTTCTAAAGACGTGCCTGGCATGGCGATCTCTTCCCCGGCACGGGCACCGGTTGCCAGTTTAGCAATTTATGACATTCATAAAAAAAAATCATAAACATCAAGCATGAACAAATACTTCCCAATTTGTGTCCATCTCATCACAACAACCCTCTCCCCTCACTAAAGCCCCAGATTTTAATGTCCAGCGCACCCTCCCCTTCACCCTTGAACATTCGGCCACGGCTGGCATTCTGGGCAACTACATCACCTTCCTAGTTGGCACCTTTTAAAAAAAAATATTTCTTTTTTTGTCACTTTTTTAGATTTTGTTTAAAGAGACATGCTTGAGGCATCTGGTGGAGTGTGTGCCGTGGGGAGGGGGGAATTCTCCTTGGGCAGCATGAGGAGCTGGGGAGAGATTCTGGCTGGCAGATCAGGTGCCTGCATGGCCCCTCTTCATTGCCTTCTTGCATGAGTGTGTATGCTTGTATATGTGCGTGGATGTGCTTGGCTCTGTTTGTGGTTGATTTGTGTTGCACCATCACAACCCCACATACGGTAGCTTCCAAGATTAGGGCAAAAAAATAAATGAGCAAAGCAAACCGATAGAATTAGGCACAACTGGAATTGGAAATCATTTTCACTAGGAGCCGACAAGAGAATGTCTGCAGTGGAGAGGGGGCAAATCCCAGTGCGAAGTCCGTGCCTGGCAGCACGTGGTCTGCCAATAGTCAAATTACTTTAAACATACAAGTTATTTTTTCAAACTCCTACTTTGCACCGCTCTCATATCAGCTGGGATGGACTCTCTGACACACCCTTAATGAAAAACACAATCTCGAGGAGGGACGTGAATTGCAACAAAGAATTACCAGTGGAACTCCGTTCCCCTGTGTCTTACCCATTTCCAGCCCAGTGGACAGGTCTTCACAAGCTTGTGGACGGTGCTGAATGCGTGCTAGGTCTAATGTTTTCCGGGATAGAGTGCCAGATGCCTGTGTCCAGGACAGAGAATCTTGGGCATCCATAATTAGGGATCAAACGTTTGAAAGAATGATGAGACACAGTGAGCCTAATGCGCGCTTCATCGGTTGCTAAAAGCGGGGCTTAAAGCCGCCGGGCCCTGTTGGTGCTTGTCAACTGTAGTTCTAAAAACAAGTGCCGAGACAGGTCCCTATCCGTCTCTCCATTTTTGCCCTCATCCTCAGGGTGAACAAAAAACCTTAACTCTGCAGCAGTACCAACCTTCACCAGTGTTTGATGTAACTTCAAAGAGACTCCTTATGGTTGTTTCACAGTCTCAGTTTCATTTTAGAACTGAAGCATTTTCAATATCATATACTACAAAGTAATTGTTGTTACTTATTTATCTTATGCTCTAACAACCATTGACAAAGCCAATAGTCCTGGCTTGTTTTAGGTGTAATGTCAATTGTTGTATTGTATAGCTGGATGCAATAAAAGAAAGACGTAGAAAATATCAGTAAGGCGGCATACTTGTCTAAGCCCCCAAACCCTACTCTACTGCATGGCTAGACACTTCTAAGGTCCAGTTGGCGAGACCTATTGACCATGCCAATGCTTGTTATGCTTTAAATCTGAACGGCTTAGATCCATCACTGCCCAAGCAGTCAAATCTCTGACATTCACAATTGACCCTACCTTCGCGTTCATCCAACACATTAACATGCTTACCAAATTTGCTAACTACCATCCTGTACATTACAGGAAATAAGGTACCTAATCCATGTTTATCAACTTAAATCAGCATTACATGCGCTTGACATTTCAAGATCAGATTTCAGGATTTTTTTACATGCTGGAATCCCACATTCACACTTGGCCCCAAGCAAAGCAGTCTTGCACACAGATGCTAGATTGGTTTGCAAAGAAAGTAAATTTAACCTCATCGTTTCTATCCTTTATGACCTTCATTGGCTCACTTTTCGGCCTAGGATTTGCTTTAGACTTACAGGACAACATTCCACTGTACTTAGTCGAACTCCTAACCATCTCGGGTGGATCCGGAGGCTTCAGAAACAAGGACTCTGCTTCAGAAACAAGGACTCTGCTTCTTGAAATCCCCAAATTCAAGTTCTCAATAGCCAGAAAACTGTCCTTCGTGGAAGCACGGAACTCACAGAACAAAATTTTATTGGTTTTCTTGTTGTTGAAGGATTACAAAGAGGGCACTGCTCTCCAGGAGCCAGAGGAGCAGTGTGCAGATAAATATCCATCACGTACAAGTAATTCAATCAACATTTTGATATAAATGACCTTCCCCGAACTCCCCTCCCCCAACTCCCTCCCCTATATCCCCCCGCCCGGAACCCACCCCCATCCCCGCACAGTGTCTACGTGGTCCAAAAGTAAAAGCATAGTTAAAACACAATCAATGTGTGTACCATTTCACCCAGGGCCAACAAGCAATTGTTCTGCATCAGCATCCCGTTGTGCTGAGGGTTCCAGCCACGGCCCTCTATAGTCCGCCCACCTCTTCCATATTTTAAAATGTTTTTGGGGGCAACCCCTGGCCTTGAAAACCGGGCGCTCCAGCCCCATATAAAAGTCCAAACCCCTCTTCCACACCCCTACCAAGGGAGCCCTGGGGTCCTTCCAGGCCCGAGCTATATCTCTTTTGGCCCGCTGTGAGGCCCAGGAGCAGCAGATGACGTTTGTAGATGTTCCCTCCCACCTGTTCCATAACATGAAGAAGGCCCAGCTCCGGCGAGCGGGGGAGGTCCCAGCCCAACACCTCAGACAGGCAATCCCACACACCGGTCCAGGACCTCATCAATCTATCACACGCCCACACCGTGTGTATGAAGGTGCCCACCGCACGACCACACCGCAGGCAATCAGGGGAGGCAATCAGACCAGCCCGCCACAATCGGTCCCTAGTATAATAGGCTCTATGTAAGTACTTGAATTGGATAAGGACCGCCCCATCCAAACAGGAGGAGGCATCGCCATCGTCCACAAGAACACCATCCGCGTCTCAACCAGCTCAGATGACAACCTCGCTATCGCCGAACACCTTCACTTCCAGATCCACACCGACCCCAAGACAACACTTAGGGGCACCCTCCTCTACAGGCCACCAGGACTGCGTACAAAATTCAGCGAAGACATCACTGACTTTATCACCCCACACGCCCTCCCTTCGGTAGAATACATTCTACTGGGAGACCTCAATTTCCATCTGGAAAAGAGCAACGACAGTAACACCACCACCCTTCTGGACAATCTCGCCAATCTCGGACTCAAACAACTTGTCAACACCCCCACACACTATGCAGGACACACACTCGACCCTATCTTCACTTCCAGCAAGCATATCTCCTTCACTCATACCACACCCCTCCACTGGACGGACCACAGCTGCATCCACTTTATTTACAATAAGACCTCGATCCACAACCACCCTCAACCAACTCTGCGAAGAAATTGGAACAAAATCACAATCGACCAGATCTCCACATCGCTTCTTCAAAAACCCCCTGCCTATTCAACAAACCCTAACCAAGCCGCCATCAACCTCACACAATGGTTAACCCAAACCGCCGACAAATTAGCACCCTTGAAGAAACATCAAATCAAGCAAGGAAGCAAGAACGCCCCCTGGTTCAACGATGACCTTAAGAAATCCAAGAAGCTCTGTCGTTCCCTTGAAAAAAATTGGAAAAACAGACCCAAACACTATCACCCAAGCCGCCTTCAAAAACGCCACCCGCAAACACCACCAACTAATCCGGACAGCCAAGAAATCAGCACTCAAAGACCGACTTGACAACAACGCCCACAACAGCAAGGAACTTTTCAACATCATCAAAGAATTCACCAACCCCACCGCCAGCTCTAACGACATCACCCCCTCTCAAGTCCTCTGCGACTCCCTTGCCTCATTCTTTCATGACAAAATCGCCGACATCCATAACCGCTTTGACAGCCAACCTGTAAACCAGTCCACCCCACTCACCTCCGAACCGTTACCTCCTCCGAATATCCTTTTCGAATGGAACCCAACACCACAGAAGAGACCATTCGCCTGATGAACTCCATCCACTCAGGTTCCCCTACAGACCCATGTCCCCATCACATCTTCAACAAAGCAAACTCCATTATCGCACCCCATCTCAGAGATGTCATCAACTACTCCCTTAACTCCACCACATTCCCAGAAAGCTGGAATCACGCCAAACTCAGCGCCCTTCTGAAGAAACCCACAGCTGACCCCACCGAACTCAAAAACTACCGCCCCATCTCGCTCCTCCCATTCCCTGCCAAAGTCATTGAGAAAGCCATTAACAATCAGCTCGCCACCTTCCTCGAAACCAACAAATCACTCGACTCCTCACAGTCTGGCTTCCGAACCACACACAGCACCGAGACCGCCCTCATCGCAGCAACAGACGACATTCGAACACTACTGGACAACGGAGACACAGTCGCCCTTATCCTCCTTGACCTCTCCGCAGCCTTCTACACAGTCTGCCATAGCACCCTGATACAACGCCTCAGAAACATCGGAATTCAAGGAAAAGCATTGGACTGGATCATTTCGTTCCTCGCTGGAAGAACTCAGAGAGTCCGCCTCCCCCCTTTTAAGTCAGAGGCCACCGAAGTCATCTGCGGCGTCCCGCAAGGATCATCACTCAGCCCCACCCTCTTCAACGTCTACATGAGCCCCCTCTCAACCATCGCACGTCAACACAACCTCAACATCATTTCCTACGCTGATGACACTCAGCTGATCCTCTCACTCACCAAAGACCCAATCACCGCCAAAACCAACCTACACGAAGGGATGAAAGAAGTAGCCGAGTGGATGAAGCACAGTCGTCTGAAACTGAACTCGGACAAAACGGAAGTCCTCATCTTAGGCTCATCCCCTTCCGCCTGGGACGACTCTTGGTGGCCAACGGCCCTAGGAAAAGCCCCCTTACCGATGGACCACGCACGGAACCTGGGCATCATCCTGGACTCCTCACTCTCGATGACCAGACAAGTCAATGCCGTCTCATCTTCATGCTTCAACATCCTACGCATGCTCAAAAAAACATTTCACTGGATCCCCACCGAAACAAGAAAAACGGTCACCCACGCACTGGTTACAAGCCGTCTGGACTACGGAAACACCCTCTACGCCGGTTCCACCGCGAAACTTCAGAAAAAACTCCAACGCATCCAAAATGCTTCAGCCAGACTCATACTAGACATCCCCCGCACAGACCACATTTCCGCTCACCTGAAAGACCTTCACTGGCTCCCCGTCAACAAGAGAATAACGTTCCGTCTCCTCACCCACGCACACAAAGCCCTATACGAACTTGGACCTGATTGTCTCAACACGCGCCTTTCCTTTTACACCCCCACCCGCCAGCTACGTTCGTCCAACCAAGCCCTCGCCGCGGTACCGCACATCCACAAAGCCACCATGGGAGGAAGATCCTTCTCCTACTTAGCGGCCAAGACCTGGAATTCCCTTCCCATCCACCTCCGCCTTACTCAAAACCACCTAGCCTTCAGGAAACAACTTAAAACATGGATATTCGATAAATAAACCTCCCCCCCCTTCCTCAAGCGCCTTGAGACCCTATGGGTATGTAGTGCGCTATATAAATTCTGACTTGACTTGACTTGATAAAGCGCAGGCACACTGCAACAGCCGCCCCCCTCGGGCCCCCAGGGCTTCTCTCCAGTCCTCCTCCTCCAAGTCACCTATGTCTCCCTCCCATACGGACCGTAACCTGTCTAGGGGAGAAGAACAGTGCGTAACTAGTGTCTGATATATATTAGATATTTTCTTATTTTCCAATTCCCCCATGAACACCTTTGCTTCCAGGGGGCTAAACTCTGGCAAGGATTCCAAGCCGACTAAGGCGGGGGACAAGGCGTGTCGGAACTGCAGGTATTTAAAGAACTGAGTTCGGGGCATATCCTATTCCTCTCTCAATGCTTGGAACGATTTAAGGGTCGTGCCTTTCATGACGTGGCCCAACGCAAGGGCAACAAGTTTTAATGTGTATTTTGTCCTTGGGACAAGTAGGCCCAACCCCCTGCAGCACAAACCACATTAAGGGCCAGGGAAGGGCAATGGCTGAAGTTGTTATTATTTGTGTGCCTATGTTAATGCTGTTCAAACTTGTATTTATGGTTCATTAATTGAAAGCCTTTATTATTAGGGTGAGCGCTCTAAGTAAATGTAGTTTCTGATCGCACTACTGATAGTGGTTACAGTATAAAAATGTGTACTCACGGTTTCAAAGTTCAGCAATATGAGGCTATGCATAATGCTGCCAGAATGCGCTCTGATTAGATGCAAATATTTGCAGAAGCTTGAGAGCAAGATTAAGGACTCTGCTTTCAATTTAAAATGTTCCTAAAAAAAATGAAAGTAGGAAAAAAAAGCGTTTTGCTAAACTACTGTGAAATTTCAGGTACCGTTTCTTTGCAGCATCATTTAGTAAAATGTGTTGATGCATGCTAGTATTTTGCAAAAATTTTCATATTGGAAAATCAGTGTAACCAGTTTCAATAAGATTATGAGAAACAAAAATAAACAAGCATTGGCAAAGCCAGTGGGTCTGAAATTAGTGATCAGCTTTTTAGTTTTGTCAATATGTTTTGGCATGTTTTTTGTAAAGCCTTCTTGATGTGAGAGCGGCCCGGGCCCTCGCCATAACAAGCATTGGCAAAAGCAAATTTATTCTAAAAAAGCACACACTGGCACATTAGTTACTGCCACTGAACAAAACTACTTTGTGTGCCAATATACTCCTTGTGAAAGAGCTTAATGCCGTCACTCACAGTGAAGCCAGCCGATACAGAGAGAGGGAGAGAGAATTTTAACAAACACAAAAGGTTGTGGTTACCGCCAGACCTAATTAGGGGCCCTAATATTAAAGAAAGTCTCAAAAGTGCACCCTTGTTATATGTCCTTGCATTAAGTGTAGCTGTATGGCTTTCGTGAATTTACAAGAATTTATACAAGTAGGGCAAGAAATGTACTCCTGGAAAATATTTGAAAACTGCAGTTTATCATGAGCAAATATGCCTGTGTAGATTTGCTCATGCGAAAACCAGAGTGTTTGCAAGGTCATTTTCCCATCAACCACTTTTTTCCCAACTCTGGAAGAAGGTTTACGTCTGCCATTGTCAGGAGTAAATTTCCAACATTTCTCAGTGTGGGAAAAGATTAGAGAAGAGTTGTTGAAAATCCTTAAAACATGCAAGTTAGTAGATTTGCACAGACTTAAAGGGCATTCGAACCCTGGAACTATTGCACACCACTACCTTCAGTCCCAGTATGTGGATCTGCAGAAACGTGGCAACATAAAGGGATTGCTAGTATTCAAAAACTACTATGGTATGAGCCCTGGCATAATCGGAGAGGTTATATAAGAGCTCTCTTATATAATGAGATTGCTGCCATAATTTGTCACCGAACCACATGGCACCAAAGGAACAAGTGAATTTTGTTACAGGACAAGTAGATTTATGAAGCAACTTGCCCCATGGACAAGTAGATATTTTAATAAATTCCACACCCCTGTCTTGAAACGACCAGACAGAACATATGTAGCCAGAAAAGATCAGAATAAGAGTTGTCTCCCAGTATCTGAAATATTATCCCGCCACAATTCAGACTTCCTCCTTCTTGCCATCTGCTTCAAAAAGGCCCTGACAAGTGATCTCTTTAAGGAACAAATCATCCACTACAGCTAAGGAACCACTCCGCTCCTCTTGTACACTGAGGGGTAATAGAAAATAATTCTTAGCCACCTCCTTACTAAATAAAGAACCTTAAATTGCTTCTAGTTCAAAACTATGTTCAGAGCTTCCCAGGTTCATACTTTTGAAGTTCCAAATCACACAAATACTTTAGGCCCATCTTCTACTTCAGCAACCTACCTGGTTTGTGACACCGTGTCCCACAATAAGTTACTCCAAATATTGAATGAGATTGGACTCCATGGACTTGCTCTAAAATGGCTTTCGAGTTTTTTAGACCAGCGTACCCAAACTGTTAACTTGAATCCTTTCCGCTCCCGCATCATGGCGCTCATGAAGGGGGTACCACAGGGATCTTGTCTTAGACCTAACCTATTAAATGTGTTTGTGACCCCTCTTATAAAGATCATTAGAGATCATGGGTTCACTCCCTTTTCTTATGCAGATGATACCCAACTCCTTTTATCATTTGATAATAGTACAGCCTCGACCAAATCTCTCTTTGCAGATGGCATGTGAGCAATTTCTGGCTGGATGACGGAAAACTTCCTCCAGCTTAACCTCATGGCTGCTTCTGACGGCCAACGCCCGTCGCGTGCACTACCTTTGTAGTGCTGCGCTTGTCCGTTGGTGGTCGCGGCCCGCCCGCTCAATAGAAGGTTCCGCACTGGCACGGAACATTCAGAGCAGTTAAGGTGTTAATGCTGATAAACAGAAATGTTATTATTCATCAGTGCTCAAACTTTGTGGACCTCAGATTGGTGGCCCCATGAGTTGGGCTTAGCCCTTACCCCTAAGGTGGTGGCAAACAACTTGTTTCCACACGTGAGTCTTCTACGTAGAGTGTTCCATATTCTTCCTCTATCTGTATGTGGGACCCTGATTCAAGCCTTGGTAATTGGTTGCCTCGATTATTGTAATGCCCTTCTAGCGGCCGCAAATTAATCCTTCAAATATGTAGCCAAAGCCACTGTATTTGATGGTTATTGGTAGAGAAGCTCCAAAATAAATGTAGATTACTGTCTAAAGTTGCAAGTGTTTGTATTTTATGACTGCCACTATTGTGATCAGCCTTTGTAATTGTTTGGTGAAATGTACTTTCCTTTATGTACAGCTGTGTGCCGCGAACGCAGTCTCAGTAGACTGCAACTTCCTAATGTTAACGGATATAAGGGTGTTTAAAAATTAACCTACAAACGAGAAAACTGGGATATTGATCTGGTGTCAATTGACTGCTATGTTCATTTGCCTCTCCTTGGGTAATTATTTTGAAATAGCAACCAGGAGCATAGCTGCTGCAGTGCTCAGGCAGCTTGGTTCTGCTCCTCTTTCAGGCTTGGGAAACTTGTTTCATTTTGACCCTTGTAGGGAAAGTACTATTAGTACCAATGATAGATGAGGTACTTGATTGTTTTCGGACCGTGATGATGATGTTAAATTACTTTTGGTATATAAAATAGCCAATGGGCTACAGATGTGACCGTGGCCATCTTCAGTGCCAGTACACCTGTTGTAAAGCCAATAAGGTCAGACTCCTTTTTGAGAAGGCCGAGACTCCATTTTCTGCCCGATCCTCAGCATGTCTACCTTTGATGTAGCTGCCATCTGTCCTTATCTTTCTAAGAACCTGTGAAATAGTCGAGTTATTCAAACAATGACATTGATAAGACACTAATGCAACATCATTCTGGGACAAGCTTATTGTTATTAATAATTTACGGTCAAATAACAACTAAAACATTAACAGTAGTCTGAATTGATGCATTTTTACCATATCTGTTTACACTAATGCATCTAAGACTATCATATCGATGCACACAGTTTATGTCAGATATTCCCCAGATAAGATCAATGATCAGCAGTACATAAAGCTCACCAAGTGGCCACTTAGGTAGAGAAGTCCTTTGCCCCAGATTATCGTGACAGAAGCTGCTAAATTGCCGTACTGCTGCAGCATCCTATTTTATCCAGAGATCTGATACCGAGCAAAGTCAGGGAGGAGAAGAGCAGAGCTTTCAGATACTGTTATAGATAGCTTCTTGCTGTAAACAGGTATGCAGTGCGAAGATAACCTCCTTAGAAATTCTAGATGCAAGTTAAGCTAATACACCCTATACCATATACTTCGGGAGTAGCTGTGCTCATGTTGACAATGAACCACACATAGATGGGCAACACACCTACTGCACAAGGTGTACAATCTGTAAACTACTGTTAAAAGAAAACTAACTTCTCCAGACACAGTTGTTACATAACCAATGCCCTTTTACAGCCGGCTTCAGTGTTTCAAACCCTTCACCGTTGGCAAACTACTTGTGAGATATGAAGCAGATCTAAATGGAAAAGTGGGTGCTGTAAATAGCGTTTACCCTATTCAGAGACTTTACCCTGTACCACACTGTTTTCAAAGAGTCAAACTCACATGAGGAATACACCGCAGATTATTAAAAAGAATCTATTAAAAACAGGGTTCACTCTATGCAAAACCTCTCCAACGAGCGACTACTCCTTGTAAACACCCAAGGGCTGAAGTTGTTCAAGGTCATACTACCTGTAGCCATCATACTCTGCTGAAAAAAACAAAGGTTAAGGTGACATTATACTTGGGTGACAATTTCAGTACCAAAATAAAGTTTTGAACTTAAAAAAATAAAATGCTGAAAGGTTTATAGATCACATTCGTTGGGTAATCAAGCAGATCTACATTGGTAGATAATCTGGAACACACAGTTGTCTGTCCTATGTAGAATTGTAATGCTGCGACAACTGCCTCAAAATACTCAATGCTGCTTACAGTACTTGGTATCAGTAACTACTACATAGAATCTTGGCCTTAATTAGAAACATTTGAGCAAAACCAAACTTCTATCGTTCAGCTCACTGGACACAACTCATCAACTATCATATGGACACAGTGTTAGTTGCTCTACACAGCTATGACCTATTAGGAGCACAATCATTTTGTTAACACACCCATTAGTAGAGAAGAAGGTATACAAAATCAGATAAAGAATGTAGGAGGATACTTACCTGTCACTATGTAAAGTATAAAACAAACCTAACACTCTCATTGGATGAAGTCATCAGTGATCTCATTGGAGAATTCATCAGTGATATAAATTATATCATAGAACATTTCATGACTGATGTAATATGCCAGGATAGAAGCAGTGCATGGCAGGTGCACAAGTTAAAGTTAGCTCTGCTTACTATAACTGGTGAATTTCTGTGCTTTTCTAGTTCAAAGCGTTACTTTGGCACTGCAATTTTAACCTTTGGGTTTATTTCCAGTGAATTTCTAAGTTTAAAATAAAAAAGGCGAAGTCAGATGCTACTAATCGCACCTAATCATAACGTCATTTTAATCTTTGTTTTTTCCAGGAAATTTCTAAGGTTTATATGACATAAATGTAAATATTTTTACCGTACTTAAAACAACTGTGAGAAAGTGCCATCTTTCTTGCCTTGGTATACCCCCACTTTTTTTCTGTACTGCTGATGTGCTTTGACTGAGTGTGCCCTGGGTCCCTGCCAATCAGGAACCCAGCGCCTGTGTTCCTTCCCTAAAAAGAAAAGCTATGCTGAAACAAAATACCCAATTGGCATCTCTGGCCACCTGTCAGCCCCTAGTAAATGGTACCCTAGGTACCCAGGGCATGGTGACCAGAGAAGACCCCTGAGGGCTGCAGCACTTATTGTGCCACCCTCAGGGGCCCTGTACCCTGGCACCCACACACTGCCTTTGCAGGCTGAGTGCCTAAGTACAGAACTAAAACCAGAGTCGACATGGCACACATCCCTGTGTGCCATGCCCACAGAACCCACTGCCCTGGCATACTTCAGTCACCCCTCTAGCTGGGTGCCCTATGCCAGAGGTGAGGGCATAGGTGCATGAGCCCTGTGCCCCTACAGTACCCAGGGCCATTCCTGGGCACTGTAAGTGCAGTGATGCCATTTAAGAGTTTATGGTGCTGGGAGGTTGTCATTACGAACTCCACAGCACCATAATGGCTACACTGAAGACTGACAAGTTTGGTACCAAACTTCTCAGCACATTAAACCTGCACTGATGCCAGTGTGGGATTTAATGTAAGCTGCACGAGAGGGCATCTTAGAGATGCCCTCCAACCCCCGAACCTACAATCCACATCTGGGCTGAGTGGCTGCAGAGGCTGCCACACAGCAGACATGTTGCTGGACCCCTGGGTAGGAGAGCGCCCGCTCTCCTGGGCCTGCAACAATGCACATCCTGGGCGAGGTCCTAGGTCTCCTCCCCCAGGATGGACAGGGAAAAGCTTCAAAGGCATGCCATGCCGCCTCTGTGAGCTTCCCTAGACCATTTGCTGTACCCAGCAACCAGCCCCCCCCAGTCCTGACCCCCACTCTGGCGGGAAAAATCACGTCAGGAAGGGGGGTTTGCCAGCCTTTGCCAACTCCACCCCTCAGGTGGAGGAGGCGAGGTGAAGCACGACCCCGGGCTCCGGCAATCTTGTAGATGGGGAGCCCTGCCCAATCCCAGCTAGGCTCCTGCCCAGCTCCCACAGGAGAGGAACAGGCTAGGGGGTGTACTCACCCCAGGACAGGGACCCATTGGTCCCTGTCCTTGCCCTACCTGTAACGCCCCTAAATTTAGTATTTAGGGGCTCGCTGAACCTCCCTTCCTCAGATTCTGATATCAAGAAGAAGAAAGAAGATCAAGAAGACGACGACCCGCCGTGCAGCTGCTAACAGGACAACAACTGACTTGGCCCCAGCCCTACCGACCTGTTGATCCTGGAACCTGCTCCAGCCTAAACCCGGCGACCCCGTGGACAGCAATGTTGGGACACCCAGAGCACCTGCCTGCCTTGACCCTCTTGAAGATTGGGACTCCCATCAGCAGAGGCTCTGCTGCAACAACCCACCTGGTGCCAGCCAGGAAGCTCCGGACCAGCCCACTCTGCACCAGCCGATCCCGGGCCGGGCCCAACCGAACCAAGACCACGAGGACGTCCCCGGCGACTGAGACCCGATGTCCAGTGCCCAAAGACCCACCTCGATGAACCAGACAATGCCTGCAGACTCAGAACCAGGGGCCACCCCAACCGCGACCAGCCCCGGGTAAGCTTTTCCAACACCCAAAGACACCCCTGCACCCGGCGCCCTACAGCCCCCTGTGCCTCCCTGAGGGGTACCTACCTGTGCTCCAACATCCCAACTTACCTCTCGAAGTGCTGGTCGCCCCTGGAGAGTCTCCGTCCCCGATCCTGCAGCCTTTGTTCCCTTTTCAAGATCCTCATTGGATAACATTGAGCGCCCGACGGCTCAAAAGCACCCTGCACCCAGCCGCCCGAGTGCCGCTGGCTGTGACCTCTTTGCCCTATCCTACTCCCCCCCCCCCCCTTGCCCTGAGCAAGTGACCAGGAGCCCAGCTCCCAGAGCCGCGTGGCCTGCTAGCCGGCAGCCACCAACCGAAGGCCCCCTTTCCCTCATTGGATATCATTGGGCCTACCTACCACTGCACCCGGCCGCCCCTGTGCCGCTGGGACTGATCTAACTGTACTTACCTGACCCTGGGGGACCCCTGAGTTTATGCCCAGAACCTTACCTTCAACAACCAAGTACTCACCTGGAAACCGGTATTTCACTTACCTGCCGTTGGATAACATTGACTCATTTTGACTCGAAAATTGTGTAGTTTTGAAAACTGAAAATATTCCTATAAAATCAGCCAAATTCCGAAGTACTCACCTGGGTTTAGGGGAGAAGCCAGTACTGTACCTTTCAGCCCAGTACTTCACCGCAAAAGTAATCCCTAGCAGGTTTACTAGTAATCTGTATTTTCTCCTTAGGAGCCCACTGTCTGCTTTTCTATGAAATTTCTTCTGTGTCTACTTTTGAAAACTGCAAATATTCTTTAAAAATCATACGAAATACTGAAACGCAATTACCTACCTGTTTTGAGTTAAGCCCCCAGAGCTGGCCCTAGGAGACCAGTGCTGGGTTACAAAAGTAACACGATCGTACTTTACCTGCAACCTGAATTTCCTCCCATTGAATAACATTGTGAGATTTACATTGAAAAGTTTCTAAGTGTGACTACAGTAACTAAAACGTTTTTGCTAATCTGGTTTCAGCTTAGACCCCAGGACTGAATCGAAGACCTAGTCCTGGAACTTCCAAAGTAATCTATAAAGTAATCAACTGTACTTATATGTAGAAAACCCATTGAGCTCAATACTAAAGTGTGTTTCAGGGCTGTGTTGCTTACTATCAATACTGTAATCATTGTGTGCACAACCTTTATTGCCCCTTTACAAAGTATTTACATGAGAGTACTCATAACCAGAAAAGTATATTTTTATCACTGTTGGTTCTAAAAATAAAACAACTATATCTGTGGATATAAAAACAATTGGCCTGGAGTTCAGTCCTTGAGTGTGTGAAACCTTTTGCTGACTGTGTGTACAACAAATGCTTTACACTGTCCTCTAGTACTGCCTTACTGCTCGACCAAGCTACCACTTTTGAGAGTAAGGTCAGTTCTGACATTAACCTCTGTTATACCTCTGGGGTTGGTGGACTCTATACACGCTGTACTTCATTCTAGTCTTGTATATATAGAGCCACTTTCTCACATCCACCACCCGTACACAACCTTTGGCCTTGTTGGGCAGGGGGTTGGTCGCAGGATTGGCAGCCAACCTGCGCCCCCCCCCTTCCTTCCCCACTCTATACAGCCTTTGGTTGTGCATGTTGGGGGGTTGACGCAGGCTAGGCCCTGCATCCAGCTCCCCTTGGGTAGCCAACCCCTAATGCAAGGGATGGAGTTGGCTGCCTTCTGCAACACCAAAATATAAACAAAGAGCCAATTGGCTTTATTAAAGTGTGAGCATATCAAAATATATAATATCTATCCAAAAACACAAGGTTGCCCTCACAGAAAGAGCCACACATGAGGAGTCACCACCGTTTATTCCTGGACAACAGCAGAGGCGGCCTGCCCCCACAACACAAAATAAGATGCCAGCTTGACGCGTTTCGGACATGTAAAGTCCTTGATCACAGGCTATATGGCATAAGAACAATGGTGCTTTGGAATGAGGAGGCTATTCATTTTGGTGGTTCTAGGACAGCGGGAGTGATGCGCCCAACACAACCCACCCATTGCGGCAAGAGTTTCGAACTATGCAGCAGCACCCACTAGAGTTGATATTTTGCGGACTTGGATGATATTTAATAACCGGTAGTCTGTATCATGGCTGTTGTTCTTATGCCATTTAGCCTGTGATCACATAGTTTTTATTGTTAGATTTTCTGGGTGAAAACTGTCAAAATAAATAGTTAGAGACATATTTTTTTTATATTTAAAAAACAAACATGTCTATTAATGTTTCTTTTAACATTTTTTACCAGAAAAGTGCAATCCTAAAAACAACCACAAATGGCCTTGCACTCCAGCTGAAGAGCATATTGCTCCAGCTATGAGTGCTTTTTCCTCCTTATTCTAAGGGCACCAACATGCTCCAAAAAATATAAAAAAAGCCCTTGCATGGTATTCTGGGGCACTCCTTCAAAGAGTAGTAAATAATAAATGAACGGCTCCTGCGACTCATTTATCATTCACTTTGAAAACAAAAGTTACTATTGGTGTCCTGGTGCCCACACTCGACACCTACACATTATTTAAATAAGGGAAGGGGACGTGCAACCCTTCCTTTCCCTTAGCCTTTCACGTCCCTGGGGATCCCATCCGTTGAGAAGTGTTTTTTTTTATTGGGTAAAGGGGGGGTGCGCTGCCCCTCTTCCTGAGCCTTCAAAGATCTATCCCCAGTTATTCTGGTAAGTGCCCCAGGCATCCCACAAAACACAGTATTTAGGGACAGGGCAAATCTCAGGGCCCCCACAGCCCCAGCCGCTGATAAAGAGTGTGCTGGCGGGATCTGGCATTTTTCTACTGTTCCTGCCAGGCTGGAGAACATTAGAGTTCTCTGCCTGGGAAATGAGGGCAGGGAACTAGAGTGTCCCAGGTAGGGGCTTCCCTGGACTCAGCCAAGGGATGGGCTCACTGGGGAAGATAACGAAATTAGGAGTGGCGTGTGGCCCCACTCCTCCCCCCCCCCCCCCCACACACACACACGCACACACTCCCCTTCCGGGACCCATTGGCTGCTCGGGGATTGAAAAATCTGCAATCCTGCAGGAGTTTTTATTTTAATTTTATTTTTATGAAAGTTTTGCATATCACGATAAAATAATTTTTTAAACATATTTATTTTATCTTCCACAGGGCTCCGCAAGGCAGGGTATATTATTGCTATTATTTAACTTCAGGGGAGGGGACTGAGTCCTGTAATGGCTGCCACAACATTTTCAAAGATGTTGCTGCCAGCCAATCGGGCCCCGGGGGAGCCAAGGGTAAAAACCCCAATTGTTCAAAAAAGTCTAAGGAAAATGCATGTGGATTTTGCGTTTTGGGACCCCTCTTTTTTTCCCTTCCCAATGGATCACCCTAAAACATTCCATGCACAAACTAGACAAAAGGTGGCACTTCTTTGGAACTTTTTGTGGAGGTTCGTCAAACGTTGCCTTAGTTATTAGCAAAACAAAATAGGCATTTCCTATTGAAACACTGACCTAACTAAAACTACCAAGTGGCAACTTGGAGATGGGGAGTATGATATTTTCCCAGCCCAAAGCTCTAATACTGTGTCTGGAACGTGAAAAGGCTTTTGTCATTTTTTGTCTATTCGTGGATGGCACTTATTTATCTTATGCTTAAAGTCTTTGCTGTAAAAATCGCAAAAGGCTTTGGAGGGGTTATTTTCCAGTCTGCTCCACCAGGGTGCAGAAAGCTCTTTATCCAACAGGGTTGGCACATCCTCACATTGGGCAGTACCCTGGCCACACCACCCATAAAGGCCAAATAGTCTTTTTGCCTCACTCGAGGGCAGATTGGGTGATATTAAAAAGCAGGAGGCAGAAGTCACACCATCCATCAGGCTTATTTAAATATTTATTTTAAAAAATTGGATGAGGGCCATCCTGACATCCGGCTGTACAACACCCCTTGCCTAATCCAGTCCGTGGTTTCCGTGCTTCCCAGGCCGTCGTTCTGTGTGTTCTGTGTGTGCGAGCGAGCAGGCAAGCGAGCGAAGGATCAAGGACGCTGCCCAGCCGCTCCCCAAGCCTCAAGCCTCCGCGGCCCCTCCAGCAGCAGCCGTCAGTCAGAGTGGGGGACAGAGGAGCCGCGGTCGCACCCGGGAGGATAAAAAGGAGATCTCCGCAATTCCGGCTTGGCAGTCAGAGGAAGGTGAGCCGAGCCGAGTGGAGGCTGGAGCAGGGTGGAAAAAGTGCGGTGTTCCCCCCCCCCCCCCACCCTTGCTCTCACCTTCGTGAGGTGGGCAGAGAGCGAGCGAGTGAGTGAGCGGGGGAGATTGGTCCCCCCCTCCCCCCCGTCGTTCTTCCACGGGAGTGAATCTGCCACCGGCCACCTGCCAGCCTGCCTGCAGCCTGCCTTGGCGCTCCGCCGTCTTGTTGCCTTGCCTGCCTTGTTGCCTTGTCGCCTTGCCTTCCCTGGCCGGCCGTAGCTGGTTGGACTGGAGCGGTGGCCCCAGGAAGGAGTGGGGGAGGAGTAACCTCAAAGGCAAGGCAGGGTAAGGGTGAGGGCAGAGGGTTGGCTCGAAGGCTGAAGCTGGTTTCCACAGAAGCAGCAGAGTAAGAGCAAGCGGAAGAGTGGGATATACCACGAGCCGTACCACAAAAGGCTCATGCAGGCGCACATAGGAGGCTTGCATCCGGCGGCTTGAGCCTAGGCAACAGATGAAAGCAGCACACAACCTTAATACCGCAGCACTTGGGTCAGGATCTAGACCCATTAACCCACGGCAACCGATTATCCCTTCCCTTACCACTGGTCTTCACCAGACTAGACCAGGGAATTCTGGGACACTGTGCTCAAAGGGCTCAAAGGAACCACTACTATTTCCACCACCACAAGGGTGCCGCTGTATGGGCGAGGGCAAAGGAAAAAGACCAGCAATTAGAAACAAAAAAGGAAAAAAGGAAAAGAAGAAACAACCGGGAGTTGGAACCTAGGAAGGGAGACAATAAGACAAGACAAGACAAGAGAAGAAGATCACTATGAGATCCGGGAGATCAAGGGATCCTCAAGTGCCCCTGAACCCAACTAAAAGATCTAGGAGAGCAAATAAAGCCAACAAGAAACTAAATATAGACTCTGAGTGCTGGCAAAGATGAATCGAAGAAAGGGGCGGTGGAAGGCGAAAAAGAAGGTGGTGGAAATGAGCGGCTGATCCCCCCCCTGACCCCCTTTCTTCCAGACCACCCTAGCCCTGACCTTTCGCAAAATCATAAAGGGTCAAGCTTCCAACCAAAAATTTACACAAAATTTTCATTCATAAAGGATGCTGGCTCGGTCCTTTGCTTGAACACCTGGCAGCCCAACAACCTGCCAACTCCGATATCACCGGTTTCTTACGCCTCAGTACAAGAGACCCAGGAAGAGCAAATGAAAGAGCCAACGAGAGGGGTGAAGAGAAAACCCCCTCCAGAGGCAATGGACGACGAAGATAGCGAAAACAGAGAAGGAGAAGGAGGAGAAGAAGAACAAAGTGACGACAGCGAGTGTCCAGATACCACACAGATGGAAAATCACAGTGGAACCTGCAGCGAGTATCACAGAGGGGTGACCTTGCCAAAGACCACTAGGGAGTGGGGCTCTGTCCCCGATCCTAATCCGGGCCTTACCCCGGCCCAGGCGCAGAATTTAAAAATAACGGCATTGTTGAGTAAGCAGAAAATCTCCACCCGGAGTGCCAATACCACAGGTCCAATAACAGACAGGATCCAAAAGGACACCATCACCCCACAGGGAGTAAAATGCTCCCCAGAAGACTGGCTCAATATCGCCAGAGACTCTGAGGAAACTCATGGGATTCAAATGACCTCTAAGGTGCCCAGCAGATGCGACAAATCAGAAGCCCCAGCAACAGCGCTTTCAGTTGCCAGCTCGCCAAATAATTTGAATTCGTGGATCTCAGGTCCGGTAACAAATGTATGGCAAGGTTCCCGAGGTCTACCACAGGACCTTAAGTCAGAGAAAAACACATCCTCATTACAAAATCTTAATCAAGAGCAACCAGAACCTTGCAAAGGCACAGGAATGACCGCAGCCCAAGATAACAAAATAAAGGGTCAGTCGCCCGCCGGGCATCTCTCCACGGCTCCGGAGCCGTTCGTGGCCCAGGCACAAGTCCACCACCCGGCTCAGTTCGAGTATCCCCTAACCCCTCCTCGAGTTAACCTTCCTGTGCCGGTCTGCTCAGACCCCATTCCACCAAAAGCTTCGGTCCCAGAGGCCTCGTATCCCACGCAAGAAGAGTGGGAAGAATTGGTCGCCTTGTACACTTCACCGTCTCACTCAGCCCCAAAAGAAGCTGCAACAAGCCCAAAAGAAGCTGCAACAAATCCAAACCGAAATACTACACAATCTAGCACCACGGCCTCAACACCACATGCTAAGGTAGACATATGGGAATCTCTCTTGCACACAATGCAACTGTCTGTCAATGCCATCCAATACCAATCGGATAAAATGGACATACAGCTATCAGTCATGCACTCACTGTCAGTCTTTGTCTCCAACATCGACAACAAGCTAGCCGAACTGAACAGTCTGGTCAAAAGGGCGCAAGAGGAGACAGCACTCATTCAATCAAACTGCCCCGGCATAGCAATTGTGGATAAGCTGGCCACACTCCCTGAAGCAATGGACAATCTCCTTATAGGAATCAAGGAGGCAGTTAAAAGCAGCTCACCAATGGCTCAACTTGAGAGGAATAATAGTGCAAGGGAAACAATCAACCGGGGAACCCTGACATCATCCGAGGGCCCCCCCCTCCCAATCAGAAAATGAAAAGGTGACAAGGGATAAGGAAAATGCAGCGCTCTTAAGAGCAAAAGGACACACTTGGGGAGGAGACACTCCAATATCAGCAAACAGTGACCCAGTTCTCACTCTGGATCCGAACCTAAACGAAGCCCTACGGAATCAGGGTCGCTCCCCAAAGCGGGGCAGAAAACAAAAGAGGAAGGGCCGCAAGTCAAAGCAATGGGCTTTGGGTGATCGTAAAGCTGGAATTAACCAAGTCAGTATTTTGTACTCAGACCCAAAGCCTGACAAGTCAGCGCCAATGAGTCCTGAGACAGATACAGAATTGGACGCTTGTCCCTTCCCCAACCAGGATCATTGGCATAGGGTCAAAAGGAAAAAGAGTCTGAAAACACTTTCTTCTAACACGACGACTACAAAGAAAGCTGACGGCCCAGCCCTGAGGAGCAGCGCAGAAGTTACAAATCCTGACAACAGCAAGGTCCCGGACAAATGTGGGGAAGAAGCCACCAGTGACCAGAGCACTGGTAAAGCTGGGATTAACCAAGTCAGTATTTTGTACTCAGACCCAAAGCCGGACAAGTCAGCTCCAATGAGTCCTGAGACAGATACAGAATTGGACGCATGTCCCTTCCCCAACCAGGATCATTGGCATAGGGTCAAAAGGAAAAAGTCTGAAAACACTTTCTTCTAACACGACGACTACAAAGAAAGCTGACGGCCCAGCCCTGAGGAGCAGCGCAGAAGTTACAAATCCTGACAACAGCAAGGTCCCGGACAAATGTGGGGAAGAAGCCAACAGTGACCAGAGCACCACAAGAAACGACAAACCACCTCCCAACGCAGGCAACGGGGCATAAGAAGAGCAGCCTCGAGATGTCACATCAGTAGGAAACCATCCAAACCAGGATCTAATAGGAGGTGAACAACCAAAGGCCGATGACCAGAGAATGCAAACCGAGGAACCCACCAGGGTTGAGACCACCCCCGCAAGCCCACAGAGTGGTCTTAACAGGTCAAAGACGTATCTCAGCAACCCCTCAATATTACTAATCCCGGAATACACTTCAAGGGGCGCTTTCGACATCCTAAACCGGGGTAACATTCTACGCTTGCTAAACTCCATAGATAGCCTAACAAACATATCCTCCAACGACCTGGACTTAGTAGAATTTATAGTCTCACCGGAACATCCAGGGGTGGAAGTTACCAAGACAATATGGACCACAATAGAGTTGGCCGAGAGCGTGCTCAACGAACAAGTGAAGCTTAATAGCTGGGGCATAATACTACGCCCATTTGTTAAACCAAGATACCCAGATTTCTTGGCATGGGATTTCCTACATCGGAATGCACAAAACCAGGCCAACCATGACCCTCACTCATTCTTAGTACTGCGAGGGGCTCGCAGCAACACCCCCAACGGCTCAGAATGAAAAGAACTTGGCGTTAGAAGGAAACTTGCCGCGGTCGAGCGAACCAATCCAGACTGGACATGGTTGTCTAGGACAATTAATAATAAGTCGGAAAAACACTGACATGATAAGTCAGTAACTGGGAAGTCCTTCAAAAACTTCAGATTCTGCTCCTGGAACATCAACGGCATTGGTGATATGCTCGCGGACTCAGAACTAAAAGTTTACATGCAAAGCTTCGACATCATAGCCCTGCAAGAAACTTGGTCAGACACCCCGCCTCTACTCCCAGGCTTTGCCATGAATTTTATCCCTCCAACCCAGTCTGCAAGATTTGGCCACAAAAAAGGTGGCCTCGCCATATACAGTTCATTAAAAAGCACGCGGAAGGTGGAGCCGCTTCAATACAACCCAGACTCTCCGAATGCAATGCAAGTATTACGAATCTCTATTCATGGTCAGGGAAAGACGGAGGAGATAATTCTAATAAACCTTTACCTACATCCCCGAGGGAAAAAGAAGGGGGGCCGTGCAACTGAAAGAAGAGCTCACTAAGCTACTAACCGCAGAGAATACAAATAATCTGATTGTTAGCGGCGACTTCAACCAGAACATGCTCAATAAGCCGGCCACTGAAGTCATCACTGGCGAGGACCAATTTGCATTGGAGCAATACCCTCAGGACAACTCTTCGGGGGGAAGAAGCACAAAAGCAGCTCCGCGACTTTTAATAACTCTTGAAGAACTTGGTCTTCGAACGCTTAACGGGAGATTCCCAGGGGATCGGCCCCAAGCAGCAACATTTCATAACACAACGACCAGTTCAACAATTGATTTCACTTTCCTCTCTGGCAGTTTGTTACAAGCAACAACTGACTTTCACATTGGCTCAATTGACTACAGTGACCATTTACCACAGGAAGTGGCACTAGAGGCTTTTATAGCGCACAGACAAGCGCGTGCCATCGGGCACGAACTGGTTTATGCAGCAAATGATAGGCGCTTAAAGTGCAGAACAGATGATCCTCCGGGCCTACTGCTCTACGCCAAACAAGTTCTAGCCAAAGCCCATAATGAAACAACAGACCTAATTACCAGCTAGGAAAAATTTGCAGAAATATTACGCAAAAATATGGGAAAAATACAGAGGAAAAAACAGCTCGAAGGAGGGGCCAATGCTCCCAATCAAATCCAGCACTACAGTCACGCCTTTAAAAACAATGCTCACCTAAAAAATCTAAAAACTCTCATCGGCCAAAAATTAAGAAGGGTAAGGACAGACCCTGTTGCCAAGGATGAACTGAGGTTGTTAAAACAGGATCGCAGGAGGCTGGTGTGGCGTCTTAAGCGAGAAGCAGAAGAGTCCTTGTGGGCCAAACTCTTATATGACGCCAAATCAAACAATAGCGCCCAATTTTGGAGAAAGATCAACAACTTGTCTAAGGCGCGGAGTCAAGGCGTCAATTCCTTTGTCCCAGAAGAAGACTGGATAACTTTTCTTAGCACGCACTTCAAGGGTATCTATATCAACATCCAAGGATCGCCTAAACTTATAAAACATACTGAGGATTGTTCAACACTCAACTATGACCGCCACGAGTCCAAGCAACTTGACGAGACGTTTATAATTAAATGCAATTTGATTTGCAAAAGAATTTCAAAGGGAAGACGCGAGGGGGCCCCGGGACCTAATGGGATCTCCCCCATATTGTTTAAGCAAGATCCTGACTTTTGGGCGGCTGCCCTCAAACCAATGTTCGTCAAGATCTTGCAAACATCATCAATTCCATCATCATGGAGGGGGGCCATTATTTCGCCCAACTTTAAAAAGGGAGACCAAAGCGACCCAAAGAACTATCGGCTAGTAGCTCTGCTCGACAACGAAGCAAAATATTTTGCGTGTCTGCTTCTAGAGGAACTGACATCCTGGGCAGCTGAGGTTTCTGCAATCCCATACAACCAACCAGGTTTTTGCAAAGGCATGGGAACTAACTCTAATATCCTAGCCCTTTCTTTATTAGTTGATGCAGCCCAGAAAGCGAATCGCCCACTCTACCTGTATTACATTGATTATAGCTCGGCTTTCGACCATGTCGATAGAAACCTTCTGTGAGAAAAGCTACATAAGTTGAACATTCCCCCGCTGCTTTTAAATCAATTACTTCTCCTTCATAGCGATACATGGGTGCAAGTTAGGCTGGGCATAGGCGACTACCTTACAAGAAAGATTCCAACATACACAGGGGTAAAACAGGGCTGTGTACTTGCCCCATTGCTTTTTAATCTTTTTATGGGAGACCTATCTACACTACTGAACGAATGCAACTCCCACGCTCCAAAGCTAGGGGGCTCTCAGATCTCAAACTTATTCTACGCAGACGACCTGCTACTTATCAGCCAGACCCCGGTTGGCCTCCAGCGGCTGTTTGACATCACCTCAAGATATTCTGCTGCCAATAGGCTTAACATCAACCGCGAAAAATCAAAAGTTATGTGCATCAACCTTTCCGAGAAGAAAGCAACACGTAACTGGCTCTTGTCATCCAGAAAGCTAGAAAAGGTCTCCGAATATCGATACTTGTGGGTCATCATAGACCATAAGGGCAATTACTTGCCGCAACACGAAGCCATAAAAAGGAGAGGATTAATCGCTGCGGTGGCACTCAGAAACTTAAAAAACACAGTCTCTGGTCCCAGCTTATATCCTCTCATAAAGGTTATACAGGCAAAGCTAATCCCAGCCATTAACTACGGTAGTGAAGCCATGAGAGGGAGGGACGCTCCTTTATTAGACCGAACAGTGGCAAAAGCGGTACGTATGATCTTTGGCCTCCCAAGATATTCATCGCCTGCCCAAATGAGACTAGAGTTCGGGTTACAAAAAGAAGAGCTGGCACGCAAGGGAGCCTACATAAAAACTTGGCATAAATTAAGCAGAGGAGACCCGAAAACCTTAAATGCTCTTCTGTGGAAGGAACTTCAAAACAAAGGAACATGCCCGGCAAGGCGGTACCTGGAGGCAGCCATTGAGGATCTTGGCCTACAGCAACTTTGGCTACTTCCATGCTCAACAGCAGTTTTCAAAAAGATGGTCAATAAGACAGTCCGTAATGAATCATTGCTGAGAGACAAAGCCGCCCTAACAGAGCGGGCCCATGGTTGGCTTACAGTCCAATCATACACCGCGCCTTTGCCTCAAACATACCTACAGATAGGTTTTACCCAAAAAATAAAGGAGACATTTTTGAAATATCGCTTAGGGCTACTGCCGTCAGCGGCCCACCTACCCCCATGGTTACGGCCACATTTGCCAACAACATGTCGACTCTGTGGTAACGGCAAGGAAAATATAGTCCATTTGATCACTACTTGTGCCAAGCTCACCCAAAATCGACGCGTCGTCCTGCGACCACTTTTCAACAACCGTAAGATACGGTCCTGCGGACAAGCAGTGCTAGCCTGCTTCAAAGGGGATGACATCCAACTGAGTTGCCGAATGGTAAAATTTCTCGAAACAGCTGAGGCTTGCTTCAAAATTCAGAAAGAACCGAACAAATTGAGTAGCACTGCAAATGGTCAAAGGGACGAGCTCAATGGTACCCCAGAGGACGAACGTCCAGAGCGACATCTCTGACCCTCCTTTACAACGACTGACACAGATCAAACAATAGGGACATTCTGATCTGTTATTATAACTTAACCACTTTCTTTTGTATGATGGCATAATTTTATCTTCTTTTGGTCGCTAGGGAGGTAGTTTAGCATTTTAATTTTTTTTTCCAGGATAAATAGATCGTTCAATAATATGTTAGCCTTTTTCTAAATTGTGTTACTGCCACCTTACTACGTATTCTTGTTTGTTTTTATGGACGGAATCTTTGGTTTTAAAACGTTTAAATCTGATTTATGGTTTTTTTTTCTGGTTCTTTTTTTTCATAAATTGAATTTTCTTTCTTTGATATTGTAAAGGTTTTAATTAACCATGCACAATAAAGCATATCTTATTATTATTAAAAAAAACACCCCTAGACTTTCAAGGGTCTGGATTGTCTTGGCATCAGGCCCCCACCTCAAGCACAATACAGTCTTTCCGCCCACAGGGGGGAGCTGAATGGGGGATTTATCCCATGTGTCTAAACTAAGCCCAAGGAAATCCCAATTTCCTCTCACCTGGCAGGGGGAATGGCTGCATTATTGGGTCTCTGGGTCAGTCGGCATCCGGAGCACCTTACCCAACCTTGGGTATTTCTTATACATAGAGACCCACCGGAACCCTAAATGGCATGGTGGTTTGTATCCTACATTTTCATACCCGTGTCTAAAAAGGGCAACAAGTGGTGTTGTGGGTGATAGGTCCACCACCACAAGTGAGGTGGTAGGGCTTTTGTCATTTCCCTCAGATTCTGGTAATTCTCCCAGAAACTTGATAACATTCTGTGATTTTTAATTTTTTATCCATAGTTTGACGTTTGCAGGGTATTTTAAAATAGTAGAATTCGTGCAATCCATACCACCCTGGACTCCTCCGGTGTAGTTTTGAACAGTTAGTACGTTGCCTTTGGCGCTGACACACTCTGGGTCCAAATATCGTAGCAACTCCCATCCCCAGAAAGCTTAAAATTCCAAAAACATCTTAATGTCAAGATGGTGTATTTTGGAGTCGTTCCTGTTGCAGGTACTTCTCTTGTCTGGAAGGGCTTGTTTTTATCATGAGACGTGTGGTAATATACAATAATAGAACATTTGTTTTCTATTGTTCTCTTCATTTTTGGCTTCCAAATGTAAGGTGGTGTGAGCAAATGGGTTTAGTTGTGGAGGATGTGAGTCCGTTACAAGTACCAAGTCCACTAATACCTCTTTCCTGGGAACCAAGTACCCCATTATAGCATTTGACTCTCTCTGCAGTGAAGTTGAGCAGTCAAAGGCCTAGTCAGATGAGGTGATGTGGGCAGGTAATCCCAATTCGCTGGTCGGCAACAACACTCAGAATTATTGCTCAGTCCGAGCCTTTCTTTTAAATGGAAAAGTACTTCTCTACAGACCATAACTGCTAAATACTACAACGTAAATGACAGTTATATACATCTGGTAGGTGTAAATGCTTTTGGTGACCTCTTCATACCACATTACTCCCCTAGTGGATCCTGAACCCTGTAATAACAATAACCCCCATCCAACCCAATGCAACAGCACGTTATAAGCGAGTGTCACTATATTAATAAAAAATAACCATGCTATCCTGTCTTTGTAATACATTATAAAAAGTGTTGGTGTATGTAAGGCAGGCCTTCTGGCTTTGGCAGGGTGTCACCACATGAATGGAATCGGCCACATGCCATCTCTAAAACTTATAGCACCATTAAAATCAGTAAGCACAATTTTACTAACCAAACGCATTCATTATAATGGTAACTGGCCATTGTTTAACATAATTTACAATTCAATGACAGAAAATTCATAATACAGGCAGACGTAAAAAAATGCATCAATATGCATTGACATCCTGATACAAAAGGTAATCCCATACAGTTGGTTAATAAATGTAAAATTAATAAAACCTTTATAAGATTCAATCTATTTATGTCTTGTGGTATAATTGTATATTTATATATTAAATTGGCCCAAAATTTCAAAAATGTTTTAGTCCCACCTACTCTAGTTGTATATAGCTGTTCATACTGCTTAACTTTGAGCATTTTAGCCATCCGTTGATTGAATGTTGGATTGATGTGATATTGCACATTTGCAGTATTAGATCACTTGCTATTTAATATTTGGCTAAACTAAGCCTCCTTGTGTCGTTGCCCTATATATAATATTCCATTCCAATCTGGGAGATTTGTTAGCCAATATAAATGAAGAAAACATTTCCTTTTGTTTCTTTAAAAAAAAATAAAAAATCTTTATATTAACCGTAAAAAGAAAACATAACATTTGCTTGAGAATCATTACAGCATACATAGTATTTAGATCAACATACATAGATGTATTGAAAGCATAGCAATTTATATCCCCCCTATTGTCCCTCCCTCCCACAAGGTGAACGGGGTCACGTTCAGAAATCGCCTAGCGTAAGGCACCAACAATGTTTACATTCTGGTGTGGGTGGATCAATTCTGTAGGTCATCCATGCCCTCCAAATCCTCTCCCATTTGCGCGGGCATCCCATACTCTGATATACTGTTTGTTCAGCTTGCTGGCACCAGTTCAAATCATTCTCCCAGGCGTGCACAGTCGCGGGGTGTCTTGGTGCCCCTCGCTTGGGCAATATTACGCTTCGCCACTGCTCCCACAAGGGCTAGCTAGGTTGTGGCCCATGTAGGCCAGACTCCCTCACCCGACACCCCCAGGATATGCCACCTCGCGTCTATCGGGACCTGATCACCCACCACGGCTGCCATCACCTGGGCCACTTGTCTCAAGAATGTTTGAATCTTGAGGCAATCCCACAATATATGAAAAAACATTCCTATTTCCTCACAGCCTCTCACACATTTTTCTGACGTGCAATGGCCCATATGGTACTGCGCAGACCGTGAGGCATATGATCTATGTAAAATACGGAGCTGAATCGCCCTAAATCTGGCCCTTATAGCTATCTCTCTCGGGCATTGCATGGCCTCCCTCCATCAATCATCTTCCAGGAGGCCCATGTCCGGTTCCTGCGCCGCCCCAGGGGTCCCAGACAGTCAGGGGTATTATATATGAGTTTTTAGGTCTCGCGCCTGCGATGCATATGGCGTAGCCATATGCATCGCGCAGGCGCGATACTATAGTTGCGGAGTCTGCTTCCCAGGAGACAGGAGATGTCACGCGCACGCTCTGGAAAGCGATCGGCGCCGGCCGCGCGTTCCCAATCTCCTGTCTCTCTGGGAAGCACACAAGCAAGCCCAGCAAGCCCCGCCAAGGCACCACGAGCACGTCCCACGTGGGCGCCTACCACGAGGACAACGGCAGCAGGGTAATGCTTTTTTATTTTTATTCTTGTCAGAAAGGAAGCGGCGTGAATGAGGACGCTGAAGCAGCGTGATGCGCATCACGTTGTAGGCACTGCTGAGCTGAGGAGAGTTTACCGGCAGGCATGGCTCAATAGGAAAAGCTCCCCTTTGAGATGGCTTCTGCCAGGGACGGGACAGGAGGAGTTGAATGGACCCTCAGCCCAGCCAGCCGCAGACGCGCTTTTTATGCACACCTACCTGATTTCCCGCTGCAGACAAATAATTCCCTTTGGACGGCATTGAATGGAAAATGTAAAGTTTCTCTTCAGGACAGCCTATATTTGTGATGGATGGCTTGTTTTATATGTCCGCAACTTACACATTTTTGGCGGCGAGTATTCAAGGCTATCAGCTAAGCAATTAATCGCTTGATTGTGACGGAGACCACCCGTGTTTTATTTGGCGCTTTTAAAGTTAGCCAACATTTAGTAAAGGGTCAACAATATGTTATGTCGATAGCTCTAACCATCGCGCACTCACTTATTCTCCAGAATTGGAGCACAGATAAGGTCCCCTCAGTCGTAGAATGGAAGGATAAAATGTTTCGTACTATGAATTTTGAAGAGGCTTATGCCATGCGAGTAGGGGGTCTGAAAAGTTTAAAGATATTTGGCAATACTGGCAGTACGCCAGAAAAGTAACGGAAAATGTTTCAGTTCAATCCAGTGAAAATTGTCCAGTAGGGGGAGCTCTTGGAGTTTATGTTAGCAAATAGCAATAGATAATATAAAATGGAAGCATGGTTCAATATAAGGTATATTAAGCCATCAGGAAATAGAATCCCGAAGCTCCTTCCCCTTTTTACATAATTGTACTCTTTAAGCACTCTTGCACTTTTATCTCACTTGAATAAGCTCATACATAATTGCGTTATTAGAAGCACCAATCCACTCTTCTGGCTGAAGGTATTTGTCTCAGGAATGGAATGGTATAGGATTGTTTAGGTCATTGTTTACAGTGGAAAATCACTTTAGCACTTTTCAATTGCTTCTTTGCACATGTTGGTGATCATGACCTGCCCTTCGAAAGGAGATCAGAGGCGACAAAATAGTGATTACAACTGAGAATTGGCTCTAGTTATTCATATGCACGTTATTGCGTCTCAACAAAAATGTTAACGCTGTTGTTTATAGTTTTAGATACTTGGGAAGAATTAAGATTCTAGATCATTTATTCATCATGATTAAGCTATTTCTACCTAGAATCTTTGACGGTCTCTCTCCAAAGCACTGCTGCACTTTTCATTGACGGAATGTATTTTTCTTGTGAAATGTAGCTATTAGAGATGGTTTATTATAAAGTAGGTATAGCATTGTTTACAGTTAAATAGCACGTTAGCACTTTTTTTGCTCTCAAATATATTTATTTTCTCGATCAGGGGCTGCTCTTTGGATGGTGAGAATAGGCATAGACATCTGGAGCGAAGTTGGATTCTAGGTCATTCTAATTTCATTTGCATTATGGATAGGTTACAATTGGATTTTGTTAGCGGCTAGGTGCTGTAACACAATCTCCAGAACAAAAAATATTTTCTGACATGATTATAAGTGTATTGTTGTATCCATGGTTGTTTTTTCTGCTCAATAAAAAAAAACATGGGGGACCCTGCATGCATTAACATTAACTACAATGAAGGAACTAAGCAGTGTGGTGGTACAGTGCAGGTGCAGGTTTTTCCAGCACAGAAAAAAATTGTTATGCCACACCTGTGCCCGTCTTAGCAGTGGACATAACAGATGTTATTACCTAATTTAATAGTATTTCAATTTACTGATCACAGAGGTACGGAAGGCTAGGTCTGCCTTGCTTAGATTCAAACTTGTGACCATCAGATTATGGCACATGAAACTACATTAAGCCACCTTCCTTTGCACGTGTCTTAATGTTCTTTTCAGGTGGATTCGCTAGGTCAGAGTTCCTTTGTCGGTTTCAGATAGGTGTGTTCAGATATTCAACATTGCAGCGTCTGAGGTCCTTCACAGCTGGACAAACCATAGCACCATGCCATTCCAGACAAGAATAATGGATATACAGAACCCAGGGGTAGATGTGACCTCTGCGGTCAGCAAGGAAGTCTTCTGGAAATCAATGTAGCTGATGAGATAAGATCCACGCCGTAGTCAATGTACAAGCAGTATGCAGATCTCAAGTAGGAAAAAGAGAATCTTGTGCAAGCTGTTTTATATTAATAAGTAGTGTGTAGTATTGCCTTCTAATGTGTTATAAAGTATTTTCATTTCTTACAAAGAAAAGCACTGGGATGAACATTCCGTTATTGAGTTGTCGCTTGATTATGAACTCTTAGCTTCAGCACCCTCACACTTATCTCCCTAACAAGCCCGTGACTGCTCGCCATTGCTACCATTGAGGGACAAGCAGGGAAAGGATTGTACTTGGCCCAGTTTGCAGAGCCATAGTAGCATGGACTTCAGGATATCAGAGGCAAACAACCTCAAACCCCATGGTTGAAGCCCAGTAGCCCCTACTTGACCATGGCGCCCCAAAAGGTGTATGACAGTGACTTAACAGAGAATACATTTGGAAAGGTACTAGAGACAGGACTAAGGAATTACGTGAAGGACCAAAATATTTAAGCAGCATGACTGGTGCTCTGCTGGGGTCTGCATGAAATTGCACTTAAACTATGCCTTAATATCTACCCTTTATCACTCGCCCCTACATAGCATAGCCCAGACCTCACCCTAGTCCTTCGAGATGGAGTCTTTGAGGTGAAGGTTACGCCTTTGCATGTACCAATAAAAAGTTTCAAGTTAATTGCTACAGTATCAGATCAAGCATTGGGCCCAAAAGGCCTCTGGTGAGCATCTTGCAGTGTCTGAGAAGCTAAATACAAAACAGGAAATGTAAAGGTGCTTAATAAAATTTATTTAAAAGGCCATAAATAAAGAAGGAGATTGAAGACCTGGAACTAAGTGAAACGTGGGCAGATAGCTAGACCTAGACAAAACATGCACTGAAAATGCAATAGGTCTCGCCTTTGATTAAGTTAAAGTCATTTGCTTTGCTAATGGTATTGAATAGCAAAGCAAATGGCTTTAACTTCATAAAAGGCGAGACCTGTTGCATTTTCAATGCTTGTTTTTATATGTAAGGGATATTACCTTGTCAAGCATGGGGTCAAGGAGGAGTCTGTCCTTAAGAGGTGTGTACTCCGGCAGCGGAGCCCCCTCTTTTAAATGGCAATGTAGTGCGTGTCGTAACTGTAAGTATCGGAAGTGCTCAGTGGATTGCATCCGGAACTCCTCCCGTAAACTATCAAATGTTATAATGTCCCCCTTTTCCCAGATGTCTCCCAGAAGATCCATACCAATGTTACTCCAACCACGGAAACCCCTTGGGCTGCTCCTTTGTTTCTTTAAACAATACTTGAAGTATAATACATATGGAACAGCAGCAAGGACACAGTTTTAAATAAAGGTAAAAGTGTCATTCAAAATAATGCATCTCTCCCCAAGATAGAATGAGGAAGTGTATTCCACCTTGAAAATAATAATTTCACTTAACAGATTAACAATCCTTAATTCAAATCGGAGCAGTCATCTATATTAGATGTGACATAAATCCTCAGATAGCATATTGCTTTATTGCCAATAGATGATTGTATACACATTACTAACACGTGTAGTGTACATTTGCTTAATAAAACCTTTGGATGTATTAATCTTATAGTCTCCTAACTCCTGATGATGTGCAAAAAGATTAAACTTTAAGCTGTATTTCCAAATCCAGTTTTAAAAACAGCATGCTGTCATCAGCATGCAGTTTGATTTCCAACGTTTTTTGGTGGGTGCTTTTATAACTATCTTTCCTTATTGCGAGATGTTGTATAAAAAATAGCAAATAAAATCAGGAATAAGGGACAGCCATGTCTAGTCTCACGGTTGACTTTAAAGGTGTCAGTGTTTACTAAATTCAAAAGTAATCTGGCTTTTGCACCAGTGTAAAGATCTATAGGGACTCTCATGAGCAGGGATTCAAAGCCAAATGTCTTTTATAAAAATAAAATAAAAAAAGGTTTAAACTTTCCTAGCACACAGGGTAAAAGGCGTTCAGTGCATGCATAAAAATATAATTGCAGCATTTTGATTACTATAAAAAGCGGTACTACTTGAATCAAACTATTGGCATCTGCAGAAAATCGCCTGCTAGCTATAAGGCCATTTTAAGCATTTTGATCCTTGCCTGTCAGATGATGGCTACCTTGTTCTTTCTATGTGCAATTATGTTAGTTATTATTTTGGAGGAGCAAGGTGAAACTGCGGAGCGGAGGGTGCAGTGCAAGCCGAAAGCCGTACCCGCACCCGTACCCGCAGCCGAGGCAAAGAGAAGGCACGGGCGGGCAGCGGGTTTCTTAGCAAGTGTTGGCAAATATCGGCTTTCAGCGCGGGGGGGCCTACCCGCACTTCAGGCTGAGCGGCCGCCGTCCTCATTGCACTGGTAACCGGCGTGCAGTTGGAAAGTGCGGATGAGAGCTTGGCGTTTGGTGCTTTGGGATCGGAAAACGGAGGAGCACAGCGGAGAGCGCAGCACTCGAGTGGCGTTCATGTGAGGAGGCGAGAGCTGTGGTATCTTTGGTCCGCTACCCCACGGGGCTCCTCCAGGCAAGTGAGCAAGGGAAGCAAGGGAAGCAAGGAAGCAATGAAGCAAGGTGAGCCACCCTGTCATACTGCCCCTGTACTACCTCGCCTCACCACACAGAAGCAACTCTCCCTGACAGCGCTGCCCGCCCCCCCTTGATCGCAGGGAAACGTGAACGAAGGCGGAGGGGAGCAGTGATTAAGTGACTGCGAGAAGCGAGGAGGGCTGTAACAAGGGGGACCAAACACGCTGATTACCTGGTGTTGCTGACTGCGGTGGGAGCCTTGTCCCTGGGCAGAGAAGCTCCGCTGTTGCTGCGCTGACCCCTCGCCGCCACCGCACTTCGGACCTGTGCGTGGCCGCTGAGAAGGGGTACAACCTACACATCCCAGCATTCCCGGCCATAGGAGTGCAGCGGGACCACGCCCACAACCATGCCTGGTCGCGCTAAAAGCGCGAGACTCTTTCCGCGTCGCGGGAGCGCTGGGCGAAGCCCGGGCAAAGGGCGGGCCGTCTGTGGCCGTCCGAGGCAGGAGGAGGCCGGGCAGGGCCACCCCCCTAATATTGACTCCTGTTGTCAGGTACCCTAAGTGACTCTCTGTTGTAGGTTTAAGGTTATCGCCAAGGGTATTGTATCCTCATTTGGGTTGGACCTGTTATAGCAATGGCAACTCGCTCAGGCAAAAGCCTGAGGAGAGAAGAGGGGGGCATGGTTGGCACCATGGACCGGTTCATCACCCGTGTGGCCACTGTTATTGACAAGCAATTTGCTGTGGTGGAGCGGCGCCTCTCACAAGATCACTTTGGTGACAGGCGGTCATCCCTGGGCTCGATAGCTTTGGTGCCCTCCCCAGTGCGACTGCTTGATCCATTGGCCCCCGACCATTCGCCCTTGGACCTCCCCCGGGTGGCCACTCTGAGAGCTAGCATAGATGGGTTGGGAAATTTGTCACCCACTGTACTCCATGCTGAAAATAACGCTGCCCCAGACTTAATGGTTAGCGAGATAGCCACCCCTACCCTACCCTTGACTAATTCTGTCATTCACCCGGTGTTGCCCCTTGTGGTGCAAGCAGAAATTCACCCAGCTCCCACCAAAAGGAAAAGATTACCTAGCCTACGGAAAGGCAGATTGGCTAAAGCACACAAGGTACCCCGGAGGTTTGGCACTAGGAAGGGTGGCCTGCACACGGCAGGGGGATGGGATACTAGCTCGTTACAGAAAGAGAAGGGGGAGGGCCCACCTGGTAGGTCAGTGGATAATGTCTGTAAAGAACAGACTTACGACCATGCAGGGCCTCAACCCCCAGACTCTCTCCTAGTTGTGAACATGGAGAAAATGATGAAATCTTTGCTGCTCCAGGTGCTAGATAGAATTCAAGTGTTATCAGATCGGGTAGATAAACTGGAACAGACTACTTTAGATAATTTTTTCTCCCTAAAATCATTTATTAAACTACAGTTAAGAATTAGGGAGGATGGGCTGGGGGGGGAATCAGTTAGTAGGGAGATCCCTATAGTCCCACAAGGCTTAACTACGACAACAAGCCCCACACCAGCTGTGCCTGTGGTGAATGATCCTACATTGCTCCCTGCTGTTACTCTTACAGGGGTAGTCAGGAAACCTGGGACATCACTAACCAAGGCCGCAGAGAAACAAAAGATTCCTAAGGCTACCAATAATATTTCAGATAAAAAGACGGCACGACCCAGAGCTGCTGGCACTCCTGGTCGTGCAAACCCTAATACTTCAGCCGCCACTCCAGTACCCTCTATTGCACCCGAGAATGTAACTCCAAAAATAGATAAATCCGCAAAGGCCCATGCAGTGCAGCCAGGTGAGGGTCACAAGGCCAGAAGGACCCCTAATGCTAACCTACCCCCTGACTGCCAGCCTTTTGTGGCAGTATTGACCGGGGTGCCTGTACTTAGTCCAGGTAAGCACGAGACATTTGTTGAATTGTATAATAAGACCCTATTCTGGCTCAAAGAAAACGGACCCTTGCCGAATTCCTGGGAGGGGCGGGTCATTCACGTAAGGAGAGTTGGCTGGATAGGCACTAGGCAAAAAAACATTAGCGGGGATTGTATAATAGTAAACTTTGAGGACCCAAGAGTTGCTAGTTATGTGTGCTGTTTCCCTGCTAGGGAACACAGTCTATCAGGTAGTGGGGGAACAATTGGCATTCGTGATCTTAGCTATTTTAACCCCCCAAATTTACCAGCGAGTTCAGTTGGAACCCCTGTGTGGGAGGACCGGGGTGGCAGGCAAACTCGCGGAAGTCTCTCTCAATTTAGCTTACTCTGCAACACCCCATGCCAGCCACATGGTCGGTTTTGGCATGGCTATTGACATGCTATCTGCCCAATACGGGAGAAGCATGAAGAGACACATGGGGACATGCTAAGTAGCAGTTTAACGCAGAGAGAGGAGCAGGTGAGACCGCCTACTAGCATCCTTTTCTTACCAACCATTTCCAGGGGGCACACACCCGCAGCCTGCTCTGAAGACCTTGCGTCGAATCTGACCACTCAGGAGGCGCCTGAGGGGGAGATCCCACCATCGGTCTCTGTGGCGCTGTCCATCTCAGAGGTGGCTCTTGTTACTGCGAATGCCCCCCTTGTAAGTGAAGTAGCGGTAGAGCGGGGAGGGACCGGTGGTGTGCCCCTGAAGGTGGTGAGTTGGAATATAGCGGGTCTCGCACGGAACATAGGCATACCAGATTGGAATTCATTTATTGAATCATTCGGGATCTGCTTGTTCCAGGAAACCTGGTGCCTGGAACCACGTCATAAGGTGGGTTACTCCACCTACTTTGTCCCTGCCGTACAATCTTCTGGAGGGAAGGGACGCCCTTCGGGCGGTCTATTAATCTGGGCATCCATTTCCCTGGGGTGCTCTATTAAATGTACAGTCACCGAGTCTCCTGACCTGCAGAGGCTAACTGTGAGAGGGCTATCTGGAGGGAGAGCGCTCGAAATTCTTAATATCTATGTCAGGGGCGCAAGGGGCGGTACGTCCACACTGTCTGCTACTGGCATTGATGAGGAACTCAGAACTGTCAGCGCTGATTCCTTTGTCATACTAGCTGGGGATTTCAATTCTACATTTGAACCCCTTGCTGTGGAGGATGTGCTAGGCACATATGATGATGATGAAAGGAGAGGTATCCCACCCCTATCAATCACCCCAATTAGAAGGTGGACCCAAAGTGTTATTGATCTTAATGCCCTCTGCTTGGAATATGGCCATACGTTCAACAGAGTAGGTCATTCCTCACGGATTGATTATATTCTGCTGAACTATCAATTGTGGGCCTACCTGATAGATATGGTGGTCTTGCCGTCCACTGACAGCGACCACAATCCTTTGTCCCTGTCTTTGTCCCCCTTGTGGATGGGAAGTCCCCAATCCTCAATCCCTCACGTGTGGAAAGTAACTCACGAAGTATGCCCCTCAAATTGTGGTAGGCGACTGAAATGGAAGAACATTATTGGCAATGAGGGTAAGATCCTGGAAGTAAAAACTATAATGGCTAATATTATGCCCCACTTAGACTCCCCTTCTATCAGTGCGCACGAAGTATCCGCATTGTTTGCCCAAACTACGAGCGCCCTGGGTGAATTGTTTCTAGTTCGCAGTGCAGGAAAAAGGGGTAACATGAGAGGTGGCATTAAGGGCAAAGTTGGCTGGTTTTCACCAGCATGTCGAGATGCCAAAAGGGAACTAATAAAGGCAGTGAAAGCCAAGGATGGAGGCTTGATTAGTATTGCAAGGGGCAATTACAGGAGGGCGATAACTAAGGCAAAGGCTGAGTGGGAGAACCAGTTTTGGTGTGACCTGAAGGTGGCAAGCCTAAGGAAGGACGCAAAGGGTTTCTGGGACCTAATAAGAGTTAGGGATAAACCAGCGGACTCCATGATAACATGTAATATACCGGAGGGTGCGTGGTTTGACCATTTTTCCCAGCTCTATACACTGGTCCCGGCCAATGGGGCTATCCCACCGGAACGGAATCCCTTGGACTGTATCGAGCTTAATGATGAGCTCTTGTTCACAACTAAGGAAGTAGTAGGGGCGATTAAGTGTCTTGTCCCCAATAAGGCAGCGGGCCTGGATGGCCTCCCAGGAGACCTGCTACGTATCAACCCGGAGGAGTGGGGGAAATTAATTGCTTCCTTGCTGAATGCTAGTTTTGTGGGGGCAGCTATCCCGGACTCATGGAAGGGAGCGGAGGTCGTCTCTATCTTTAAGAAAGGGAGCCGGGACGACCCAGCCAACTATCGCCCCATGAGTCTCCTAGATTCCTCACAGAAGGTGGCAGGAAAAGTCGTTTTAGAAAGGGTCTTGCAGTGGGTTGAGGTAAAGGGTATTCTTTCTGATTTTCAGGCCGGTTTCAGATCAGGTATGGGGACAATAGAGCAATCTTTCCGGCTCATGATGCTCTATTGGAAAGTGGTTGTACTGGGCAAAGGCAGTCTGTATTTGGAATTTATAGATCTACGGACTGCCTTTGACCTGGTCCCACGTAGCCAACTCTGGAGTGTGCTCGATGAGCTCGGAATCCCGCCTTATCTATTAACTATGCTGATTAAATTGCATGCTGATAATTTTGCGCAGATCAGGTGGGGTAACCAGGGGCAAAAAACATCACGAATACCTGTAAATAGGGGTGTCCGCCAGGGATGTGTTTTAGCCCCCACTTTGTTTTCATTGTATGTCAACGGAGTGGTGGAGCACCTGCTACAACATCCTACAGATGCACCATCCCTGGCTGGCAGAAGAATACCTACCCTCCTATTTGCAGATGACACTCTCCTGATCTCGAAAACCCCGGTAGGCCTGCAGAGTCTCCTAACTAGTTTTAAGTCCTTCTGTGATGCAAGGGGCTTAGTTATTAATACAGAGAAGACGAAGTACCTGGTCCTAAACCCCCCGAAGAAGACAGTCAAACCACCAATCTTAGACTCGGTCCCCCTCGAGAGGGTTACGGAGTTCGATTACCTTGGTATTCGCCTCTGTGACTCCATGAGTTGGAAATGTCACAACCAAAAGATGCTGCTGACCCATAAGAGGGTGGTGGGGGCCCTTCTTAAGGAACAACGTGCCTCATCCCTTAAACCTGTTGCACCTGTATTAGACATCTACAGGGCAAGGTGTGTTAGTGCAGCACTCTATGGGGCCGAACTTTGGGGGGTACAAAATGTGGATCAGCTATCCCGCTCAGAAAGTAAATTTCATAAGGACCTAATGGGGCTCCCCTACAGTACCCCAACCCTCCCACTGCTCTTAGATATGGGTACTAGGCCAATTAGTGACCAGGTTAGGCTCCGTCCCCTTCTCTTGTGGGCGCGAATCTGGAGAGTTCCAGAAATGTCTAGCTATGCGGATGGCCTAAGAGAGGTGTTGGGGTTGCCTGGTTGGACTAAGATTTGTTGGTTGAGAGAAGTCAAGCGTCTTCTTGTTAATCTTGGCCTTGGCGACGCTTGGTTTACCAGAACTGCCCCCCCAAAGTCAGTCCTGAAGAAGATATACTGGAACTGGGTAGCTGATGGCAGAAGCAGTAATGCCAATTTGTGCAGGACCACCATGGACTTCCTCTTGGTAAAGGATGTGTTTTTCTGTGAGCCATATTTGGACGTTATCTCAAGTCAAATGGAAAGGGCCCTATATTTTAAATTTAGGATAGGTCTACTTCCCGTTGGTGAACTGACCTCTAGGTGGAAGGTCCCGGCACAGACAACTTCTTCTTGTCCATTCTGTGAGAATAGGATAGAGTCAGTCCCTCATTTGTTGTTTGAATGTGCGGCCTATGTAGCTCCCCGCGGCAGATGGTTAAAGCCACTGTGTAGAGAACTTGGGACCAGACATTATAAGGAGGCCCTGCGAATTTTGAAAATCGACCCACGGCCCCTGTTTGCATGTGGCTTAGCAAAGTTTTTAGGCTGGGCCTGGCGTATTAGATCAACTAGGCTTTTGTATCTTGTTTAATTTGCATTTTTAATCTGTTCTTATCTAATTTATTGGCGTCACTAGTAGTATAAAATGTGTGATTATTTTTCTATGTATTGGCTCCTTTTATTGCTTTTAATTGTATTCACTGCTTTTTAAGATATGTATTATATCGAAATAAAGCCAACTTGATGATGATGTTATTATTTTGTAATCGGTTCTGAGTAAACTGATCTACCTATAAGAGTAAAAATCTTATGGCTTATCTTTTTTTAAAGAAAGCTGACCACTGTCTCCGATTCAATAGAGGGGGAATATTTCTTCCAACTAGTACATAATTTGGTAATATTAATAAATGAATATTTAACATACGTCTTTTTTTTAAAGAAGTCAGCAGAAAAACAGTCCTCTCCACATGCTTTCTCATTAGACAATGGTGTAATTACACAGTCTAACTCTTCAAGTGTAAAAATTGTTATCATTCTGTGCACAGAGTCCTGAGTTAGTAAGTGCATGGGCAAGGTTTTAGGTACATTTGCTAATTTTGTTGAGTATTTCATTGACGGTTGCAATACATATTTTTGGCCACTCATTGTTTGGAAACTTCGAGGACCTGCAGTCTTGCTGCCACTGCTACTGGGGCTTCTCACGGACGCTGACAAGCGCGGCACCCGCTCCACGGGAATGCCGCTGATCGACCCACTACCGCTGCGGGACTGCGAGGCATTGGAGACACCTGCAGCCTCTTCCCGCAGCGGCCACGCCCCCTTGCCTTGAGGGCTACAAGAGAAGTCCAGGCTCTCTGCGAAGCGGGTCGCGCGCGGGACGGAGCGCGGGGCGAAGCCCGGGCAAAGACGGGCCGTTTGAGGCCGTTAGAGACCGGGACCGTGCCACCCCCCCTGGCCCACCTTCGAGGATGTCCACAAGGGAAACAAGGAGCAAAACCGCGTTGTTAACAACGGGAGCAGTCAAAGGTACTTTGGATAATTACTTTGTAAAAGCGGAGTATTTATTGATTGACGAGATTACTTTATTAGAGAGGCGCATATCGCAGGAAATAGACTGGGTGAGGAGATCTTCTATGGGCCCCCTGGCACAGGACCAGATACAAGACATGAGCATATTAATACTCAGTACACTAACGGGGGAAACACTGACATTGATAATACACCGAATCTTGATTTGACCAATTCTACTTCGCATACTAGTACAAAGGACCCAAGTGATCTTAGTGACCTGAGCTTATTAAATCTCCCACAGGCCCAGGCCCAAGCCCACGCTGCTGACTTTATCACACCATCTCCACTGGAAAGCGCATCTGTTGCGGGCAACATCACCGGTGGAGATGGCAACATGTCACAGGGCGCGAGAGAAGGAGCAATCCCAAAACAGAAAAAACAGAAAAAAGGGGCCCAAAGGAATGGGGGAAGGAAGACTAAGACTCAGAAATCCAACTCTATCCAGGAGGCTGACGGTCCTGTTTTGAGTATAATGGGACCTTCAACTACTGATAGACATGAGGACGCACCCATTGAGATATTACTTGTAGACAATACAGAACATGTCAACATGGACCCCTCTCGGACGCAAGAGGAAGACATCACCCTGGCCGACATAGGAACTGTGTTTAGGGCCCTATTGAGTCCACTTGAAGCTCGTCTAATTAAGATAGAAGCGAGGCTAGTGAACATCGAAAAATCCACGGTGCAATTGGCCGATAGCCTGAAAGCAAATATCAAGGCTGATGGGAATAGCGAAAGAGGGGGGACCGAGGCTAAGAATAAAAAGAGCACCTTGGTCATCGCCAAGGCGACCAGTAGTGTAGTGCCGCCGGTTCAACAGGTAAAATCAACTTTCACCAAAAATACTTCCATCAAAAACACTTCTAAGCAAGATAAAGCTAACATACCTATTTCCAAGGAGCCCTCAGCTCGACCTCCACACACACTCCCGACACAATCAAAGCCCACACAGTCAAAGGACAATTCCTCTGTCGCCAATCAACCCCAGGAATCTGTAGCACTAACTGATGAGGTACCAGCTAAAGTTAATAAGGCAAGGGTAGTTAACTTGCCCCCGGAGGCTATCCTCTACACAGTAATCCTAGCAGGGGTCCCAGAATTAAAAGCAACTTTTAAAGAATCTACCACCTCTTTAAAGAATAAGGTGGTAAGTTGGCTATCCATCTATAGACCACTCCCACAAGGTCTTAGGAGCGAGGTTTTGATGGTAAGAAGGGTCCCATGGGTGGGTAACACCAGGAAATCCATTAATGGAGACTGTGTCCTGGTTAGTTTCAGAGATCCGAGGTCCGCTTCCCACATTTGTGGCTGGTCTCCTGATGACCAAGAGAGTAACATCCAGCCCTTACCCCTCTCCTTCTTCAACCCGCCACTGACACATGTATGGGAGGAACAGAGATGGGATGGTTCACAGGAGAAGGTGGGCAGGCGGGATCTAAGAGCGAGAGGAGATTTTAATCTTCCAAGAACTAACTACCGATCATATTCCACATCGAATTATGTGGAGGAGGGATGGGATACTTGTTATGGGAGGTGGGGTGACTGGAGAGGCAGAGAGAGAGGTGATTATCGCCGCCCTAGAGCCCACCACCCCACATTTTTACCCTTATCAAATAGGTACCTTTGCTTAGATATGGTGGATTGACAGTATACCTGTGGCGATAGTAACCAGTATTCTTACTCACGGGAGGATAAGGAACCAGACATCAAATCCCCTAGACCCACCATTGTTTCGACGACAGAGTATGGGCAATCCGAAGCTATAGTGCATAGCTCGGAAGACAACCCGGCAACCTTTGACCAGCCCCTGCCCACCGAAATATCACCAGGTGAAGCACAGGGAGACTTGGGTACACAAATAATGTCCCAGGGAAGCCGGATTGACACTGATCCTCCAACTATTATTGCTTTTATCCCAGGTTCTCCGCGCCTGAAATTAATATCATGGAATGTGGCTGGCCTGGGTAATAAGGTTGGACTACAGGAATGGATTGCTTTTATCAATTCAAAAGATATATGCCTACTGCAAGAAACCTGGGCAAGGGATGAGTACTCTTGCCAGGGTTTCGCGGTATTTTCCATCCCCGCAAAATGGGGGGGAAAGGGTCGCCCTTCAGGAGGCCTTGTAACTTTGGTGGCTACACATTTGGGCTGTCAAGCCACCCCCTTTCCCCTACATTCAGAAGACATACTAGCAGTATTATTAGAATGGCCAAACTCCCTTAGGCTGGCGGTAATAAATGTATATTCGAGGCCTGTAAACACAGGACGAGAATCACCCACCATCGAGGAACTGTCAAACTTTCTGAATGAAATTCCTAAGGGGATCGCATACGTGGTAGGAGGGGATCTAAATTCTCACTTTGAGCCCCTAGCAGGCCTCCTGGATGGGTCCTCCTCTGAAGAGGACGCAAGGTGGTCAGTACCTCCCACGGTGGCTCCGCCGGCTAGAGCATGGACACCCCTTGCCTTACAGATTACTGCTCTGACTCTCAAATATAGTCTTAGAGCGTGCAATGGGCGTACCAAATCTGACAACCCAAGTAAATATACTTTTAATAGACCAGGCAGGGAGTCCAGATTGGATTATGTTTTAGTACAACTGTCTTCGTCGCAGCATATTATTGATTTTAAAGTAATAGAAAGAACGGACAGCGACCATAATCCCCTTGAGCTGGTCTACACCCTCCCTGGCAAGGAGGGTTTGGACCAATCCACGAGAGCGACAAATGTAGGGCTTTCGCTCGAAAATAATAGAAAAAGAATAAGGTGGGAAAAATTTGTGTCTGGTAGAGAGAATATTCCCAAACTTTACTCTAGACTTATTCCTATATTGGAAAAAGTGGGCGTTTTAAGCGAGGACCTTAGTACACCGGAAACTCGCAAATCACTAGGCTTGGCACATGAGGAACTTATTAAGTCTCTGGCTGTAGATCTTTTTTCCATGGGAAATACCAAGGGTGGTAGACTTCATCGTAACACCTGGTACAACGCCACGTGCCGTAAGGCAAAGGGGGATCTGCTGATTAGTATTAAGAAGGGCAAAGGAAGGCAGGAGATACAGGCGAAAAGGAGGGAGTACAAGACATTGATCACGCAGGCCAAGATGGAGTGGGACCAAGACAAATGGGAAAACCTGTCAAATGCGCTGGCGATTAGGGACTTCCGCAAGTTTTGGAGAATTGTCAATACAGGATCTGAGTATCTAGTATCGGCAATAGAACCAAATAATGCACCTGGGGTATGGAAAGAACACTTCCAGTCCCTCTACACAGAGGAAACTGGAATAACACGTTACACTCCCCCTGAAACCACAACTCACCCCGAGGGCTTCCCTTTTACTGAAAGGTAAGTACGAGTGGCTATCGCACGTTTATCGGCAGGTAAGGCTCCAGGGTTGGATGGTCTTCCTGGCGACCTTTTTAAACAAGAGCCTGACGTCTGGGCCCCATACTTGCTGACAATATTTAATGCCATCTTAAAGGGCATGGAGGTTCCCAGTACTTGGCTGGGGGCAGAGGTAGTTCCGATATTTAAGAAGGGCTCGCCTCTGCCCCCAGCCAATTACAGGCCCATCAGCCTAATAGATGTCTCCCAAAAACTTTTCGGTAGGCTCATCCTGGATCGTCGCCAGAATTGGCTTGAGGAGTCTACTATTCTGAGCCCTTACCAGGCGGGATTCAGGAGGGGGGTGTCCACAATCGATCAGATATTCCGCCTGAGTCTTATTTACTGGAGATCTGCGCTAATCGAGGGCGGCAGCTTGTACACAGTTTTTGTGGACATGCGAGCCGCCTTCGATTTGGTGCCAAGATCCAGGTTATGGAATGTCCTGGTAGATTTGGGTATTCCATTGGATATTCTTGCTATTCTGATGAAATTGCATCGGAATAACTTTGCCCGTGTCAGATGTGGAAAAAAAAAGTAATTTAACCGAAAGATTCCCCGTTGACAGAGGGGTGAGACAGGGCTGTGTGCTTGCACCGACCCTGTTCTGCCTCTTTGTGAATGGGGTAATCGCCCATCTGACCGGGATTCATGATATTGACGCCCCCAAACTGAACGGCTGCAGGGTGCCCGCAATTATGTTTGCGGATGACACCCTGTTGCTGTCGAAATCCCCCATGGGAATACAACGCATACTGGATGGGTTTGTGGATTTTTGTATAGGGAGGGGTCTTGAGATTAATGTCAATAAAACAAAATATATGATCTTAAACCCCACCCCATCATCACGTCCCAATCCCTCCCTAGGCTCAGCGCGGCTAGAGAGGGTATCTACATTTGAGTACCTGGGAGTAACCCTTAATGAGCACATGACCTGGGGCACACAACAGGTTAGGGCAAACATGAAACTGGTTCAGATAACGGGTGGAATTTCCAGGATGGCGAATAAATCACCTTATCGCCCTCTTGGCCCTGTCACCCAGATCTACAAATCCCAGGCAAGGGGGGCAGTTACCTATGGGGCTGAACTATGGGGCCATACCTCTGCTAAAAACTTAACAAATACAGAAAATAAATTTATCAGGCAGTTGGTAGCTCTTCCATCAAGTACCCCGTTAATCCCATTGAGAATGGATCTGGGCATTAGGCCAATTGCAGATGAACTGGGTCTAAAACCACTGACTTTTTGGCGGCGTTTATGGAGTAGTCAAGATCTTACCAACTACAGAATGGAGTTACAGGAGTTTTTAACTTTACCGAAAGTCTCCAACATCCCATGGCTCGGATATATAAAAAGCTCATGTGAGAGCCTGAACTTATTAGAACTCTGGACCGATCCGGCTAACGCAAGCGTCAGGATTTCTCGCACAGCACTGTCAAAGGTTTATTATGATCAAAAGCTGGCTAACACTCTGAGAACAGTGCGTGAGGGATCTTTAACACACTCATTTATCCAAAGCAAAGACCTTTACCGAGTGGAATGTGTTCTGGATGGTATAACGCCTGTGCTGACCAGAAAGTTATTTCTGCAATGGAGGTATGGCACACTCCCTTTTAGATCATTCACTAGCTCATGGACTTCCTCCCCGATTACTGAACACTGCCCGGCATGCGCCCACCCCAAAGAAAATGATCTACATGTGGTCTTTTTTTGCAAAGCCTACAAAAGAATCCGGAGATATTGGCTAATTCCACTTTTAAAAAATCTGGGATTCAGACAGTTCTTGCCAGCGTACAGAATTTTAAAAACTGAAGTGTCTCCCCCAATTGTGTTCGCAGTGGCAAAGTTCCTTACAGCCATGTGGTTTACTCGCAATCGTTTCTTGAAAGCAGAACTTGCTCTTCATACAATTTAGTTTTGCCATTTATCCTTGAATTTTTATGTGATGATGAACCGACTAATGTGTAATGGTGTATTTTACATTAACGCTTTTAATGATTTTACTGTCTGTATATCTTTGATGATCGCTAGATTGAAATAAAGATTGGAATGGAATGGATTTTTATATTGTTCTAATACCCTGTTGTTTTTCCCCATTCATCTTTTGCTTGGAGGGCAGTATATCGGCATAATAGTTTTTGCGTAGCTATTGTTGTGCACCTGCTTTGCTATGAACTTTCCTGATACGTTTTTTTCGAATGCATTTTATTATTTAAATATATATTTTTAATAATCACATCATAAAAATGTGGTTCAAGTTACATCACTTCTTTCTCCGAAAATATTTATTGTGAGCCTCCTTTACTAGTTTCTCAAGTTTACTATTGATTTTCTTTTTACATCTTTTATCTATATCTTTCGTTATTGTTTGTGCTCTGTCCCAAACCATATTGATTCTAGCGATCTCTTCATTAAAAAAAAATTAAAAAATGGGACATTTGCCTCCTCTTTCATATACATTTTATTAAAATATTATCTTTTGGCCCACTGGCGTTTCATGACACCATACACGTTCAGTTCTATTGCAGAATGATCAGAGAAGCCTTTGGGATGACTTTGACATTGCTCCAACTTTAAATCTGACGTCACAAGAAAGAAGTCTAATTGTGCTGATGATTTATGACTTGTGGACCCATAAGTATATCCGAGCTTACTCTGGAAACTCGATTTCTTTGGGTTAATTAAATCTAGATCCTCCTTAAATGTGACAAAGACTTATGCTGGTTTCATTTTATTTGTCTTCTATTATATGTGGAAGAGTCTAGAGCTGGCTGTTCTGCAAGTGGCTTCTGGTAATTTATTAACAGTGGTTCTTATTTCATTTCATCTCTGTTTGTACCATTAACTCAGGCTCATCTACCTTCTTAATCGGTTTGCAAGCTGTTTATTTCCATTTGTAATATTATTGTTTCCCATGGCCAGGAGGTGCTTGAATAATTTGTATATCCCTTCGCAGTTGAAGTGTAGCAGTAGCGATCGTTTTACGGCTCCACCCATTTCTCTGGTTGATCTGAAGTAGTTATTGAGGTGGCCTGACCCACACAGCTGTCGCAGAGTTGAGTAGCTCGCTGTGATGTGCCTTGTTTATATGCTGGCATTAGTGCCTGGGCTAAGTACTCGTGTGCAATACCTACATACGTGTTCCCGTGCTTGCTTTTCATGTTGGACAACCTACATGATTGCTGTTTCTCCTGTCTGCTGGGCCTCCGGTTTTCACCTCGAAAGTACAGTGATGTCAGGCAGAGGAGCCACTAGGGGTGCTTGAGCACCCTTGTTCTCTCCTTGGGTGCGTGTGTGAGTCTAGCAGTGGGTGGCTACATCCCAGCTTCAGTGCTCCCATTGCCAAGAGAACTGCTCTCGGTTTCTCCAATAGGCAGGATGACCTGCCCTTGCCAACACCCACTCCTGGAAGAATGTCAAGGGATATTTGGGCAGGTGTGCACTTGCTGTATCAGGCTATGAGCCGATCACCCTTCATCTGCACGGAGTCTCTAGATGACAGTAGCGGCTGGTGTCAGGGAAATGTGGGGTGGGGTAGGGTTGTGGGGAAGCCGAGGTTGAAAAAGAAAGGAAAAAACGTACCTGCCAGTCTCCTGCTTGCCGCTATGCTTGGAGGTCTTCTCTTCCTTTGGGCACGGGCTGAAGCTCCCAGCTTCTACTGTGGCCAATCCAAACTCTGCTCTCACCATGAGTGCAGCGTAGGGATAGGTCGGGCGCACTGGTTTTGCACTCCATTGGGACCTGGGATCCTGTGTCTTCTGGTCTCCCCACCCAGTATCACAGCTGGGCTGTAGCGATATCCGTGTGCATGATGGTTTGCCCGACCTAAGATGGCCAGCCTCCTCCCCCTGCTGCAGAGCTGTGGTCTGGCCCCCAAGACTCTGCCACAGGACGAAAAATAAAATGATCTGCATTTATATCATTTAATTTTTCGTTTGCCTCTGAAGGCAGTGGGTTGACGCTTTTCTGCCATAACTAAGGAGCCACCATTGCTAGGTGAACCACCGATGGGCTGCGCACGAGTTTGATCTTCCATGAGGAGCTATTCTTGTCTCCAATGTGCGTGGCTGTAGAGACCGGCTACCTGACTCCCTACTGGTGGCTAATTACTGCACACCAAACATTCAGTCACTATTGGTATTGACCATGAGCTCCTATTCATATATCCCCTGGCCATGCCCTGCCGGAGGGTGCTTGCTGCGGTCATTCCGTACCTTTTGAGCCTGGGTTGCTCAATTCAGGATCCATCAATTATATAATATTACAATCATATGGCTACTCCCATGTGTATAGTCACTGTCGAGGAATTCCATTCAAAATCCAACCCACTATTAAGCGTAAAAAAACTGCTAAGTTTTGAAAGCGACTATGTGTCTCTTGTAAGAGAATAATATTTGGGCTATGACTTAAAATCCATTTTTCTATAGCTTTTGGTTTGTGCCCTTTGTTGAGGTAATTTACATAAAATGAAATTAACTTCAAATTATCTTTTGCCATAATTAGTTAGCTCTAATTGTATAGAGCTTCATAGTATAATTCTGTTATTCAATAGAGACCTTTTCTATCATATGACCATAAGATCATGGGAAGACGATGAATGGTTAAGGTGCAGGATGTGCTAATCTAAAGCTCCAAGCCTAAATATGTGCAAAATATCCCACACATGGTGAAAATACGTGCTAATAGGTGAATATGCGTTAGACTTATGTGCAAAAAAAGCAGGCGTGCAAAAAATGCATCTGTTCAGATCTGAGGAAGAAAAACACAAGTAGGCCTCTATATCAGAATCAACAAAAACTGGTTTCTTAGCTCCCCCTGCCTGTAATATTTCTGCAATCGTTCAACAGTCGTTCTACCCCTGAACTCCTAAAACCATAAAGGGGCAGGGGAAAGTATCTTGCTAGGCGAAAGTTACTCCTTGCATCAGTAACAAGCTATGGCATAGGCAAAAGGTCTCACCTTTGGGGCCTTATACGTATTTAGCCATGCAGCACTTTTTCCTGGGCGCTATATCTGCTGTTCTTTAACATGAAAGCTTTGACACTAATTGGCACATTATAGAACTACATTGAGAAGTACTTATTTAAAGTGTTATTTTTGTACAACTGTTAGCCTGAACTCGCATATCTGGGAGTGCTTTCATACGAGATAATGAAGAAAAGAGTTTTAGGAAGAAAATGATTCGCCTTCTAAAACAATTTAAAGGAGGAAGCCACAATGCGTCCAGGTTTTCTGGTTTCACTTTACCAAGTGTGCATTGAGTTATAAAGTGAGCAACGAAAATGAGACCCTATGACCTACTTTTGAGTAAAAAAATAAAGACTGAGTATGGTGTAGTGGGTCCCCCAAAATATGTGAGCCTGGTGCCGCTGCACTCTGGTGCAAGGACACTGGCCATGGTGTTGGAGGGCTGACTGTCACAGGCACAGCAGAGCGCTGGCTGATATACAAATAGGGGTGCAGGAGTAACAGCTGTGGTGAAACTCAGCTGGTTATGGTTTAAGACGTGGTGCAGGAGAGATGGCTATGGTATAGGAGAGCACTGATAGTGGTGCATTACCTGAACATTGACATGTTCTAGCCCTGAATGTGGTGTAAAAGTGCTGTCGAAGAAGCACAAGCACTGGCTGTGGTGCAGGAGCGCTGTGCAACTGGAGCGCTGTATCTGCTGTAAAAGTGCTGCACCTGGGCGCTGGCTGTTGTGAATGACTGGGTTGCAGCTTTCTGAATCAGCACCTGTGCTGTTTGCCATGAACCCCACAATGAGGTAAGCACGTTGAGATGTTTGTGCCTGTGGGGACCGACTTTTCATCACCAGGCTCTGATTCAAAGCAAGAGAGGGAGAAGACCAATAGAAAGGACGAGAAAGAATAGGATAGCAAGGCGAAAGAGAAAGCGCTGATTAAAACAAGCATTGAAAATGCGATAGGTCTCGCCTTTTATTAAGTTAGCCATTTGCTTTGCTAATGGTATTGTATAGCAAAGCAAATAGCTTTAACTCAATTAAAGGCGAGACCTATTCCATTTTTAATGCTTGTTTTATTCTTTTTGGATTACACATTACAAAATGCTTAGGCACAGAGACTGTCCAGGCATGGGCTGCAGGTATCTCTTGGCTATGAAATGGCCACGTCATTGAATGTTAACCAAGTTTAATATGTTTTGTGCTAACATGTGGCAGTCTCGTTTTGGTCTTATTTTCCTTTTTGTAGCAATCGCTTGCAATATATAAACAAATAATTTACTAGTGTAAAGCTTCCGACAGCACTGCATATGGATTTTGCCAATGCTTGTTTTAAAAGGGCGTAACGGATCCCAAAAATAGCCTTTGAATCAAATGTAAACCCCCAATTCCTCACCCACCGCTAAACAGAACAGATTGAAACCCATGTAACAAGCGCCCCAATGTGTCTGTCTCCCTCGGAACTGAGGCATAATAGCAGTACGCCGCTACTTACACACAAAAGTACCATGTGAAGACCAGCTTTTTTTCCAAATAATGACATGAGATAGATGGATGGAGAGAGAGAGGAAAGGGTGTTGTAAACGACGTAACAGGGTGCCAAATGTAGCTCGATGCAGAATACACAATGCAGATAGACAGAAAATTGCAGACAGAGGGTGAAGAAAAAAAGTATATGGAGGTCATCAGTTGGATAAGATGCATGGTCGTAAACTGGTGTAGATGGTGACTGGCAGCACGAGAGTAAGCAGAATCGGTGTAGCTAACACCAAAGGAAGACTTGGGGGGTGGGGAGTTGGTTGCGGAACGAGGCAGTAGATTGCAGTTCAGTAATGCAGAGAAAAAAAGAGCTTGCAGCAAGACGGGACGCAGAGAAAGTTACGCGCAATATAGGTGGGGGAGAGAAACGTCCAGTGTGTACACAGTAATCGGAACTACAACAGACTGATGAGTAAAGTACAGAAGAGCATTGTCAGAAGCGAGAGCGTGCAAGCTTATTAAAGTAAACAAAGATGGCGTCTGGCTGTCCACATCCGTTTATCCGTGCGCGTGCATTTTTTGTCCGTCTGTACGCGTGCGCATCTAGCTTTCAAATCTGAATTGATTGCAATAGGCCCTCGCATGGCGAGAACAGCGCATGCGCGCTGCTAACGCCAGGCGAGACCTAAAAAGAACTTGCGACTGTGAAATGAAGAGAGCTGGTGAAAAACGTGGTAGAAGAAAAATGCACCTGGGTGAATCGAGACCAGGTGGCATTTGTCTTAAATTGCATGCAGTCAATCCTGTTATGCATTACAGCTTCTTAATAGCAGGAATAAAATATCCCAGTTTTTACGGTTCCTCTAAATATTTTAACAGGGACGGATGAAATCCTACATTAGTCTTGTCGTGTCAGGAATCCTTGAAATGTAAAGAGATCTTACCGGTCTCATTGTAAATGTGCCTCAGAACAAATGCACATCACCAAACTAGAGCCAAGAGGCCACGTACATGTCAGGTACACTTTCCAATAACGTGAAATCTAAAATATCTAAAGATCTTTCTCCACTATCTAAATCCGTAATGAGGCGTGGACTACCTGGACTCCAACAGACGAACACCCTAAACCCGCACGGAGAGGACGCCCGTGCTCAGATGACATTAAAAGGCTACACAAGTGGCAGAAATATGTTTTACAAATATGCCCAAATGCAAACCAATATTGACAATGTCTGAAAAACGTATCATTGACGTAATTAGCACAGTGCTTATTATACAACAAATTCTGGTATCCAATTCAGGCTGCAAATAATGCAACGGATAAATTGCAGAGGTGGGAGGCAGTTTACACTTCCTCAAAAATTATGCTTAGGCCAAAGTTACACTTCTCTCGACACACACCATCAAAATAATAAATACATTTGGAGTCAATGAAAATACTTTGGTGTATATTTAAAGAATAGCTTGTGCGTTTCATAAGTCGCACCCCCTTCTTCGGTTTTAAACAATACAGAAAATTCTAGAACACTTGCTATCAAGTGACTTTTTTTATTTATGCCAAATGACATAAAAATTAAATATTCATATTCTTGCGGTATAGGTGTTCACATAGACTACAGGTGTTACATTTAAAATATCGCACAAATAAAAAAATTGACACGCAAAAACAAAAGTGAATGGCTCCATTTAGTCTAGCTTCTCTGAGATGCTCTGTCAAAAGAAAAATATAGCAGTCTCCACTGACCTTCTAGCTTTTGTTCAAGCTTGATTTGTTTGCAGTAAATTAAACATTCAGAACCACAAATCAGACTACTTCAAAACAGAAATTGTGAATCCTCTTAATAGTAATTCCATTTCTCGCACTATGTTCGTAGGTTTTTTTCACACGGCTCAAATCGCCTTTCCAACATGGCTGTCATTTCCAATTGCACTGAACTACCCCTCCGTCCTAGTCCTAGCCCTAGGTCTTGCAAAAATATGGGTTTCACGTACAACAAAGAAGAGTGTCCTGTTGTGACATCATTACAATATTTGCATATCCATGACCCCGCGTTTTCAGTAGAATTAAAGGTAATGGTGTTGCAAATACTATTTGTTAAAATGTGAATAAGTGTGAATAATTCACTTTACATCAAGGACTACATAAGAATCAGTAGCAATAGACTAACTCACGTTACCATTACTTTGAAATATAATGATATGTAGACTTTATATATCAGCTCGATCAGCTTCAAGTTTGTGCTCACTTGTGCAGCACATATACTAAAATTGGAATTTGGAGTTTAAGTAAACAGTGAGTGGGCGCTGGGTGGCAGATGCACCCATAGGAGGCTTGTGGAGAGGACCCCAGTCTCCTGACTACTGCCTTGACCCATAGAAGCACAGGGCATCACCTGGCACACAGAGCCCCCACACATGCTCCATTATGACATAACAAGAAGAACAAGATAATGGAGCACGCATAGCCAATATCATGGAGTAGCGTGCTACTCTCCGAATGAGCTCTTCGAGGCATCGTCTGGGGTAGTCCGCGCTATATAAATGCAATTTCAAAACAATACAATATGTGAAGAGCTGTACAGAATTTTTCTTTAAAGTGCCTGAACAGAAAGTAAAATAAAAAAAAAAGAAGCCTACAGGTCCTGGGTCGATACTCCATGGGAGTGAACGAGGTGTGAAAAAGAGGGATCAGGAAAACACATGACCTACTAGAAAGCACGAAATTTGAAAAGACCAGTGATTTAGACAGAGTGATGGTAGAAGTTCAAGACCACAAAGTACATACAACAGATCATCCTGACAGTGCAAGCGCTGTCTAGGCTCGACCTAGAAATGGCCAAAGTCACCAACTATCTCGTTCTCAATACTGGCAATGATAACTGACCAAGATCGGGTTTCCCAATCCACTCTTTCCCACCTTCTGGCTAGAATAACCCCAACTGAATCTAGCCCCAAACTTAGCCCGGCAATCATTCATCAGGGTTTTACAAGGAGAAGAAACGCCAGGTGCAAAATATCTGGCTCAAACCAATGGTTCCTCCATCCCACTGCATTTTGCAGCAGTTAAAACAACAGCATATATCTTAGGAGCGCAAGCAGAGAATGTCAGATGAATTGCCATCTTTGCATCGATGGAGAAGGAACCATGGACTCCAAGAAGCGGAAAGTTTTCAGCACTCCCAGCAGCCCCCCACAAGACTTAAATCACACTTTGGTGGTACCCCTGCTCCTCCTTGAGGCACCACAAGAAACACAAATAGACAACCCTTCCTGCCCCCTCCTCATTTCAGATGGAACACTATTGGGTACTTCTGCCAGCAAAAATACATATTATATAAACAGCCTTTCCCACTGTACTTTGAGTCTGTGGCATCATGCCGTTGCATCCTTTTCCTTTTTCTATTTTTTATTTTCATGCCCCGATCCCACCTTGGACCCAACTGCTGTAGAATTTGTTACAAGCTGCGTGGGAGAACCCCAAGGGCCCAGCGACCTTACTGATTCTCCATGTGCAGCTCCTTTCATCCACAGGAGCCAACATCTTGCTTTTGAATCCTACCGCGGCAGGAGCAGCTCTGTTGTGCTGGGCACGGGCATTGGTGGATTACAAGCCTAGCTAACTGTTCCCTGCCTTGGGGATGAGGTCTGTGAGTTAGAAAGGGGCCTAAAGTAAGCACAGGGAGGTGAATGCTCCGTCCCTGAAGAGAATACTAGCTGAATGATTGCACTGACCCCTGGACCCAGCCCACCCTGTGGGTAATTCAAAGACAGTGGCAGCTGGCATTTACCAGCGGTGGAGGGGGGTCTGTCGGGGGGGAGGGGAGGGAGGGGAATGGAGTGAAAATAAAATACACTTACCTGTCTGCCGCGCTGCTGCCACCTCCTCTCAGTCCTCTTCGCCCTCAGGGCACAAAGCACTTGGCTCCTAGCCTCCCGATAGCCAGTCAAATTGGCCTGAGCGCCATGGATAGGCGCTCAGCCAGAGAATGGGAGGCTGGCATGTTCTCAATGCAGCCTGTAATGCAGCCTGCATGGAGAACATACAAAGTGCACATGCCGGTTTGACCGGCCGAGAGGGCCGGCCAGTGTGTCATGCGCACTTGGAGTGGGCAAACCACTTATCACCTGCCCTGCTGTGTGAGCAGTCCCGCCCCAGCTGAGCAAGGACATAAAAATAAAATGTTAACAATGAGTTATCATTTTATTTTTACCTTCTCAGTGGGGCAATGCTCCTCCGCCTTAGCAGAGGAGCCGCCACTATTCAAAGAACTCTGGCGGGGGGGGGGGGGCAGTTCCTGTCTTAGATTTGAGATGTTGAAGATTACCGGCATGACCTTGAGGAGGCCATCACTATGTACATCCCTACCTGTGGTATGTGACGGCGAGTAGGGTCCTTAATGGGTTGGGTCACAGGAACATTTGTTCTGCCTTTATTTGGGTACATAGGGAGTCGCAATGGTAGTAACTTGTACTTTTTTGTCTTGTGTTTCATTCAGATCCATGCAGGTTATGCAGCGATTCATAAATGAAGGTGAATAACGCAGCTCATGAAATTATTTTGTTTGCATTTGTTAGGACAGAGCGGCAGAGTCTTGCTGCCCCGAGAACCCTCACAACCACCTGCGCTTGGAGAAATGATGCATTGGCCACCCCTCCTTTAGACAGTGCCCCCAAGATGTATGCACCTAAAATCCAACAGCTAGTGGATGACATTGCTGGCCTGACGCTGCTTGAGATCTCCGAGCTGAATGAGCTGCTAAAGGTATGTGGGGTGGGGGCTATTCAGCATACACACCAGTTCCTGTTACTAGGGAATTGAAGGATGTTTTTTATTTGACTCTCGGTGGCCAGGACACAGTTGACTACAAAGCGCTGCCTTGACCAATATGGTGGAAGAGATTGGGCCATAGTGGCTAAGGTGCTTACCTAGATAGTTGGATGACGGGATTCAAATCTCATATCTAGACCAAAGATATTTATGTTTCTGGCCAACTCGCAAACGTGTAAAGAAAAACTGTTCATTGTAATGCCTAGGACTATCGGTTATAAAAATCCATTGCTGCTCACACACTCCTCATTTCACTCTAATTTCTGTATTTTAATGTCCGATGCCCTGCACCCTCAATATTTTTCTATTTGCATCACTGCACGTTGAGTTCTCCTGCCACAATGAAAATATCCCATTTAAAGAATTGATTTGCTTCTGAAACTATATCTGCATTATATCAAGTTCCCAAAATAAGTACATATGTCTTGGTCAGCTACTACCTTGAAATAGCTGAGAAGGGCAAAGGGGTTTGAATAGCACTGAGCACTTCTTGGCTCTGGAGTCTATGGCTTGAGGTTTTACTTCGAAGTGTTCTCTTTCTCCACGTGAATTTGTAGAATTTATTTTCTTTCTTCTAGAAAACTCTGAAGATCCAGGATGTGGGAATGATGCCTATGGGAGCCACATTGCCAGGAGTGGGAGGACAGCAGGCCGCCGAGGTACAAACGAGCACTTATCGCTGCATCAAAACAGCATTACTCACTCAACTGAGTGTTGCCCAAATGGTCAGCAACTCGTAACTGTATGTTCATTTCTACAGGCAGCGGAGGAGGAAGATACTCCAGTGAAGACTGAAAAGACTCAATTTACTGTGAAACTGACTGAGTTCAGTGCAGCAGATAAAGTGAAGTTGATCAAGGAAGTAAAAAATTGCATGCAGGGTCTTAACCTGGTGCAGGTGAGTAGAGTGATGCAACAGTGTTCAGGGACCTTGTTGATGTGAGCACTATATTACTTTTTTTGTGTAACAAAACCTACAGTGGCATTTGTCCCCAGAAGTTAGCTCTGCTGACAAAAGGCTGCTCAGAGTGAAACCCCCAACCTGTTTTTTTTTTTAACACAAACTTTATTGCATTTTTATATACAAGGAAGTACTACCATCCGGTACCGATTAATGAAATATATCCATATAGTCCACAAATGGATAAGATCAAATGCCGATACATGTAAGATCGAGTTTAGAAAATCAGGCTAGATTTACATTTGGTATTGAAACATCAGACAATCCAATCCTTAAAGTATAGCAAACAACCCTGGCCCACTCTGCCCCCCAACCTGACATTGTCACTGTATAAATAGGTATGTCTGTGTGATGTAAATGGATCGTGATGGCAAAATGAGAGCATAGCCCTTAGGGATGATGTTCGCACCATGACCTGACGTCCAAAGCGGGGTAACTCATGAGAGCTAGTCTGTGGCATGCGGTGACATATGTACGTGTATCTGGATGGTGCAGGAGAGTACAGGGCGCACCACCTCTCTCGGTGTAAATGCGGCAAAAGGCTAGGAGGGTTTGGTCATCCGACAGATAATACACTGCTAGTGACTAATTAATCCTCCTGGGATTCTTGAGCTTCAAAAGATTCTAACAGTGCATCCCACTCCAACGCTACAGGTCACTTCCGCAAGTCCCCTACACTCCTCCCTACGTAAGGCATCGCCTTTCGCCAGTTCCAGTGCTCCATTTCTGTGTGACATTGGGAAACTAGGGTCGTCGCCGAAGACTTTCCGTGACTCATCAATAGAATTTTAGCCAGTAAGAGCACTAGGTCTGCAAAGCGCACCATCACTGGTGCATTTGGGTAGTGGGTATAAGCCTAGGATGCACTGTTCCACCTTTTGCCAGCGATCCCAGTCAGCCAGATCTGAAAGTGCAACTCAGATGTCTGTCCCGTAAGAGGATAGTGAGAGTCAGGCCAACAGCTTGTGTACGAGATCAGCATCTGGAGCCCGACAGCTGGTGCATGCAGGGGATACTGCAGGGAATATCGAGTGTGGTCTGTGTGTTGTAAGGTAGGCACGATAGAGGATGGAAAACTGGATTAATTTGAATCCGGAGTTAAAGGTGACTTTTTTGGGGGTATTCAAGGAGGAAGGACCTGGTCCGTTTTTCATTTGGCTCACAGGGAGTTCTGGAAATCATCAGGTGTGAGCAGAGCCCTCTGTATAACCATCGAACCAGATGGCTGCCGTGTGCCATTGTGTTGACTGCCTGGACAAGTTTTTTTTTGCCTGGTTCGGCACCATCTGGCACCCAGTGTTGGCAAATTTAGCGCCTATGCTGGCATGTGTTAGAGCTTCTGGCATGTGTTAGAGCTTCTGGCAAACCCTGGACATGTGAAAAGTCCGAGTGACACAGAATCTTGCCTTCTGCTAAAAGAGCCCCCACTGTTGTCACACTGTTGTTCCCGGGAACATAACCTCACTGGGAGAGCACCTGAAGATGTTGGGAGGCTGCATAATGGAATGTTGAGGGCCTACGGTATCCTGGGGGCAGTGTAGCTCAGTGCCATCCTTCAAAATGCAAGGGCAACTCGCAGTAGTAAGGGTCCAGAAGATGGTAGGGTGGAATCCGGGCTGAGGAGCCTGTGCCGGGTGCCCCCGTCGAGCATGGTGTTCGAGTAGCCGATTTGTGTAAGGTTATGGCCCCCTAACAAATAGGAGAGCCCATGCAGCTGGCCTGCCAAGCAATAGAATTTAAAATCTGGAGCACCAAGCCCGCCTTTGTCGGTGTGGTAGCTGTAATTTACGCAGGCTAACCCTATGACAGCCATTTCCCCAAGCTAAATCAATCAATAACTTGTTAAGTAGTTTAAAAGTCCGGGCTAGAACAAGAACTGGGAGATTCACAAAATTGTAAAGAGGTCAAGGTAGCAGGACCATCTTCGCTAGGGTCAGGCGGTGTACCACTAATATGGTAAAGTGATCCAGAAACTGTTTTTTGAGATTTAAGGGATGGGATTGTTTTTTGGAGATTGCCTTCCAACAAGTCCAGTGCCCTATGATATATCTGTAGTCCTAAATAGCAAAAAGTGTGGGGTGCTACCTCGCCAAAGGGGAGAAAGGATCTATCATAGGTGTTCTCAAATGAGAGGGTGTGAGTTTTGTTAATGTTGAGGCGGAGGACGGAGAAATCCCAGAGCATGGAAAACAATCGGGAGATCTCAGCCATTACTTTTCGGGGGTCCCTCATATACAGTATCATATTGTTGGCTTTTAACGTTATCGCGTGTCTTGTGGGACCTATAGGGATCCCCAACCCTGTGTATCTTGCCAAATTCCTTGCGTCATGGGCTCAGCCCCAAAAAAAAGTAATGGGGACATTGAACAGACTTGTCTGGTGCCGTGAAATATCTAGTATGAAGGAGATATGTGGCCCCGTCCATGCCCTCAAGGTGGGAGAGGTGTACAAAAGTTGTACCCAGCAACTTTAATTGGAGAGAATGCTAAAACTTGAGGGCTTCAAGCATAAAGTCCCAGCCCAGTGTTTTAAAAGCCTGTCTGAGATCTAAAGAGAGATATCTGGCAATGATCTGATGTAAGCAGCATATGTAGCCTGCGCACCAGTACTTTGTTCAAGATTTTGTATTCAGTGTTAAGTGAAGATGAAGGCTTGTAAGAGTCCATGTCAGATGGGGCCATACCTGGTTTTAAAAGAGAGATGACCTATTCCTGTCTAGTAGTGGATAGTAGTGTTCCCTCTGCCAGAGTGTACTTGTAGAGCCGTTCCAGTTGTGGAACCAGTCGTTTAGTGTCGGTAGTATAAAATATGATGGGCAGGCCATCGGAACCTTGTGTTTAAGGGCCTCGCAAATTTCACCTGGGGTGTTAGAGGTTCCCGTGGCCTCCCTGTCCGTAGCTGATACTTTGGGCAGCGTCAACCGCTCTAAACAGGACGGTATGGCTGCTGGGTCCTTGGCGGGGGGGGGGGGGGGGGAATGGGGGAGAGGGGGGATGGGGGGTTGCTCGGACTGGGTAGTATAAAAATCACAAAATGCCACGTTGATCTTCACCTGGTTGTTAAGAGTGGCATGCTGCTGCGTGGTTATAGTGAGGATCGGAGTGGGTAGATGCACAGGGCGAATCACGCAAGCCACCAGTGCAGTGGACTTGTTGGCTTCAGAATTGCTCTTCTGCACATAGGACTTATAGTCAACAATTGTCATGCCATCAAGTAGCTCAGGGTATTCGATCCTGGTCTCTTGTAGCCTTGGTGCGTGTACATCATCTGCCACTGCTGCCTATTCAAGAGGGTCCTACTCTGGTAAGATCACGAAGAATCATTTTGCAGGTGCCTATGACTGCATTAATTGCTGTCCACTGCACCACCACCATGAATACCGCCCATGTAACCAACTGAGAAGAGGCCGTATTAGAGTTTCCTCCGAAATGGATATTGATTGTTCCGGCCAGGGTCGCCCGGAAAACACCATCCTATAGGAGCTGCGGCTATATGCGCCAGGTGGATATTGAAGTTGGTATTCTGCCCCATGATAATGTGATTTTCAAGGTGTTCTGGTCGGATAGCGTTTTCCCTAGGTGTAACACTAATTTGGAGTGAGGTAGTGTAAAGAATCCCATCAAGACATGGGGGAGAATAAAACGAGTATTCACCATGCCTGCGTTCCAACTACGTCATGCGTCAGGGAGGGTCTATCCCTCTACCCATTGCTGTAGGGCCCTGGCCTGATGCACCAATCCAGCTCTTAGCAGAGGGGGGTGGGAGCGGTCCAAGTGGATATCTACTACCGCATTGAAGTCTCCTCTTATAACATAAGGGTAATGTGCCCAGTCCACAAGGACCGTGAACAGGTGTGTTATTAAGGTGTCCTGTTCCGAGTCGTCGGAGTTGTCTAAGACTGAAAAAGGAGTCCCTGCACGCACCCAAATTGCTGTGCCCTGCGTGAGTGCAGAATAAGAGGTGTGGAACAGCTGAACTCTCCATCTCCTACTCAGTAAATCAATCAGGGAATTTGTAGAGTGCACTACTCACCCATAGGGTCTCACGGTGCTGGGGATTTGGGGGGAGTTCTGGTTGTTCTGTAGTATAATGTCTAATTTGGCCAATGGGGGCTCACCATCATGTTCAGTACACAGTCCTCCGGCGCTTTTGTGGAGGAACATTCCAACTAGGTGGACTGGAAGTGAGAGTGGCCAGGGGCCTAGTTGCTTTGGCTCTGGTGTGGCCCATGTTGCATGTCTCCCAATGACAGCGTGTGGGGAGGTTAGGGACCGGCAGTAGTGTGTCACGCCTCAGCTGCGTAAGTGATCGCAGGGCCTGCACATCAGTGGTTCATCCTGCTCCCGAGAGCCGTGCGGCAGTTCTACCCTGCATTGTAGATTGAGGGAAGGCTGTGGCGTCGGCAAGTTGTGCACTCACTGCCCGTCCGCACCACTCTAGGTGTGTGCGAGTTTGACCAGTTTGTGTGCTGGGTTCTGTGGGGACACAATTTGGCCTCTGAAAGGGTAATCCCGGTCACTAAGCCTGTAGTAGGTGTTGTCACCAGCCTCTGTGATCTCAGGAGCGGGGTCGGCACGCGACTCACTCCCCGTGCGGTCCTGTAGTTGTGGTAGAAATTGGGGCAAAAACCATTGGTGCCGCGAGCCCGCAATGCCTTTAAGCGTGCACACCCCGCACAGATCTCTTGCCAAACTGGTCCAAAACTCCTCCCGGCCACTCCCAGGAGTGGGACCAAACTGCTTGCTTCTCCTGAAGCCATTCGCCTCGTCACCACTGGCGTCTCACCAGTCTTATACCCTACTAGACACCCTCCGAAATGCCTGTATTTATCTGTTTTAAAAACAACATATAAACAATAGACATTGTCATCTACAATGCCAATAACTCAAACTCTCGTAAATGCGAGACCTATTGCATTGCAAATGGTTTTTTAAAAAATTCTGCCATTGGGGGTTCAGTCATTTTTAGGTCTCGCCTACGCAACGCGCATGCGCTGCTTAGGAGGACCTTTAGCTGTTGCTCTGCTGTTTTGGGAAGCACATACTCGTGCTTGTTGTGGCATCCACCTTGCGGGAGCGAGCAGCGGCGCCCATGCTAAATGGCTGTTGCTCGCTCCCACAAGGCGGATGGTGCCACAAGCCTGAGTGTGCTTAAAAAAACAGCTGCTGCTTATAGCTCGATCAATTTCACGGCCGCGCGGCCAATGGTTGTTTATGGGACACTTCCGTTCAATGCATCCTCTCGGTCACACTGCCCATGTTCTGCCTAAGCTGCTTAGACACATTCTTACTTCATGCACAGATGCTCATCAGCACTCAAACCAATCAATCCGGTTTCCACAGCATCATCATGCCATTCTCATCCAAGTTCTCGCTGCCACCATCAATGCCACTGTACGTCCCTTCTTCAGTCCATCAACTTTGGCACCTCCTGAACTTCTCACATGCTGACACTTATACAGATATTAACCACAACAGAAAAGTAACTATAAAGGGAGAGAATTCCGCACCAATACCATG